>NW_023270451.1:22989275-23069859 GCF_011800145.1 Mirounga leonina
ATGGTAGGGGACGTGGATTCCCCGAGTCTGGAAATATAGAGAAATGACAGTTTCTGTAGTGACAGAGACTTGCTCTCTGCTGCACTCTTAAGTAGCTCTCAAGGTGCCAGAAGTTGTGGGGAACGTGGATGGTCTGGAGAGGATGCTTCTGAGGACCAACCCTCAGCCTGTAGGGAGTAGCAAAGCCCAACAGATGGCGCCACCATGATGACTGAGCACTGATGATCAGCCAATCTAACAAATGGGCACGTGAGGCAATTGAATTTTATTTGAAAACAAAAAACAAACAAAAAAAGAAAACGTGAAGTCTCATAACTAAGACTGATGAAATTGATTCTCTCTGTTGGGAGTAATGAAAGGATACTATCTCGCAGTATGGGAGAAGAGAAAACATTTAATACTGACTGGCATCATGTCCCTCAGTAATCCTGGCTTCAACATTATCTTTTCCCTCTGGCCTGGCCTAGTCATTTCTTGTGACCAGTTCCCACTCTTTCTGTTCAGATTCTCATCCTGTGTCCCCTCTTCATCCCATTCTTAGTGTACCCAAATCTCTGTCTTCTTTGCCCACAGGCAGAATCTGAAAAGTCCTTGTTCTTTATCATCAGTACAAATTAAAATTTGTATCTGTCTCCTTTACTAGCATTCCAGACTACTTCTGGGGACCATCTTGCATACATTAAAGGGTTCATGAAGGGCCCTCTCTCATTAAAAGTGACTTTACCCAAGAAATAATTTATCCCTGAATGAAATAATTTATCCCCTACAATGAAAATTGCTGTAAATTTTTGGGAAGGATAGTTTACAGAGTGTAAAGAAAACTGTTAGAGAAATAGACCATATTTCTGCACGGAGAGACTCTATATTGTAAGAATGTCAGTTCTTCCTAAAATTGATGTCTACAGCAAAATAAGTTCCAGGTGAATCAAATGTTAAACATTTCTAAAAATGTATAAAAAACTAAATTATAATTAATCTGGATAGCTATGCAAACTCTGAGAGGAAGGCATTCTAATATTTTTTAAAAATGGGAAAAATTTGACTATCGAAAGTTAACGTCATTGTATTTAAGAAAAATCAAAGTGGTTAAAAATTTTGTAGCAATTATAACATAGGCTTACATCTTATTTTAATGAATGGTTCATATAAATGAAAACAAAGCAGGAAGTCTGGAATGTATAAAAGGACAAAAGTTTAGACAATTAACTAAAGAAGAAATACACTAGTTAATAATTACAGAGAAAGTGTTCAAACTCTAGTAATCAAATGAACTTAGATTTTTTAAAAAAGAAGACCATTTCTAACTTCCAAACTAGCAAAAAATGTTTTTTAAAGTATAACAACATACTGGTGAGTGAAATATCACTGCTACACATCAATGAGTTATATAACTTGCGACAATTATTCATAAAAGTCCTTAAAACAGTTCACACATTTCAGCTTAATGATTCGATGTAGGAGGAATTTATGCCAAGGAAATAATCTTAAAATTTTCATACAAATTTATTAATTTTAGCATTAATTATGAGATCAAAACATTTGAAAAAAATCCTCATATCCAACAGTTGGGTAAACTAACTTGTGGAATATCATGTAATTCCTTTCAAATGACATTTAAAGTAATTCTGTAACACCATGGAAAATTTATGGTAGTAAGCAAAAGGCAATGTTGGTCAATAGCAATGTTAAAATTTGTCTAAGCTAACTGTTACTTAGGAAAACAAACATTTAGACACAATGACGTATCACTACACACCCACCAGATTGGCTAAAATTAAATCGAGCAAAAATACCAGCCATAGATGAGCATGTGGCCCAACAAGAACCCTCACGCATGGCTTATGGAAGTGTAAACTGGGCCTGTTTGGCACTATCTAGTAAAGGTGAAGGTATGAACACCCAATGAACCAGTCATTCCATTCATAGGCATAGAACCCAGAAACGCCTGCATGTGAGCACCAGGGTACAGGAATGTACAAGAATGCTCAGCACAGCAATGTTTGGAATAGCCTGAAACTAGAAATGTCCATCACCAGTAGGATGGATAGATTGTGGATTACTTGTGCAGTGAGACAGAACACAATCAAATGAACGAATGACAGCTTCAGCATCACAACATAGATTATTTTCACAAACATAATGTTGAATGAAAGAAGCAAGTCATAGAAGAATATGTGTTTATTATTTCACTTATATAAAGTTCAAAAATAAATGAAACAAAACTTTCTTGCTTAGGGATACATACAGAGGTGGTAAAACTATAAGAAATGCATAATACTCAGGAGAATAATACCTTGGGCGGGCTGGAGGAGTTGCGCTGGGGAAGGAGCATAGGAAAGTGGAGGGCTTCTCTGGCTCTTGGAGGTGTTTGATTTCTTGACCTGGCATATGATCGAAGATGGAGGCAGACACTGGAGTGATATATCTATAAGCCAAGGAACCCCAAGGATTGTCAGCCATCACCAGAAGCTGGGAGAGAGCCATGAGACAGACTCTCCCTGAAAGCCCTTAGGGGAAGCCAACCCTGCCGACATCCTAATTTCAGACTTCCAGTCTCCAGAACTGTGAACACATTCCTGTTGTCTTAAGCAAACTAGTTTGTGGTACTTTGTTACGGCAGTGCTAGGAAGCTAACATATTGTATTTTCACATTAAGAATACTTATTAAGGGGAGCATGGTGGCCCAGTCGGTTAAGCGTCTGCCTTCGGCTCAGATCATGATCTCAGCGTCCTGGGATCGAGTCCTGAGTCGGCTCCCTGCTCAGCAGGGCATCTGGCGTCTTGCTTCTCCCTCTCCTTTTGCCCCTCCCCACACTTGTGCTTGCTTTCTCTCTCTCTCGCTCACTTTCTCTCAAATAAATAAATAAAACCTTTTTTTAAAAAAAGAATATTTGTTAGAAGTTTCCAAGAATTTATAGTTGAGGTCTCTAATTTCTTGAATAAAGCACAAAATCTAAAATAAAAAAGTACTCAAATTGTCCCACTTTATATATTCTCTGGAAAAGTTATGCTCAAGGATACAATTCAAATATAAAAAATAAAGATCTCCTATTCAGAAAAGAAATCTATGCAGCACATCTAGTTGTACCAACAGGTCAAGGATCAATAGTAAAAGTCCAAGTACATTAAAAAATAAAGGATGTGGTTTGTTCCAAGTTGGCCTGTAAAATTTTCATCCTGACCCTTTGATTCCTTTCCTTACTGGAAATTCTCCAGTGTCTGAAGTGACCCTGCATTTGGCTTCTGGGAAGCCATTCTTATTCATTCCATTTCCCTCCAGAGCAAAGCAGGGCTGACCTGGAAAGACATCTGACACAGAGCTTCTCCAGGGTGGAATACTGATGCACATGGATGGCTCTGTGGGAGACCATCTTTGGTTATAAGTCTGCTCTCTGCAAGTTGAGAGAACAGACAGCCTCCGAGTTTATAGCGCAAAGTGCTCTCAGAAACCTCCCTGGGGGGTTGATTTTGTATAGGATGCTGAGCATGTGTGTGGGAGTATTGCCCTTCCTAAGTAGGTTCTGCCTGATCACAGGATGCCATAAACAAAGGCATAAAGGGGCAATATATGGAAAACAAATTTTTAAAAAATTCACAAAATGCAACGTGATTTCTCTAGTCCTCTCAAGTTTTCAACTACCCAAAGAGAGCAAAGTACAGGAAAGATTTCTTCTAGAAAAATCATGAGGTAGGATGTACAGTGGTAAGAGATTTCTGAAGCCAGGCTGTCTGCTCTCAGACCTTCGTTCTATCGCATCATAGCTTGATGTCGTTATTAGCCTTTCTAAGTACAAATTCCTTCATCTGTAAAATTAGGGTAAAAATTGCACCTATTGCGAAGGGTTGCTAGGGAAGATTCAATGAGGCAACATATGAAAAGCATTTAGCTCAGAATGTTACAAATGGTAAGTGCTTAATAAATATTAGTTGCTGAAATAATAATCATTATGATAAAAAAATCTTTCCAGATTTAAACTTGAAGTAGTTATGAAAATTTCCAGTAGAATTGATTATAGAGTAGGCCCCCTAGGGGTCGATGCGTTCACCCCATTAAATTAGGCAGAGAAGGAAAATTTCAGCTTCTTAAGTTGACCATTCTAGTACTTAACACACTCTATCAGAAAAATAAAATTCACTTCAGTTTCCTAGTGTGTTAGATAAGTGAGTCCGGTTAAGTAATTTCTGCGGAGCTTTCCAAACAGTACAAATTTGTATTTCTAACAACCATTATCAGCCATAAATCAAATATGCCTCTAAGTCACTCTCTTTCTTTCAGTGAGTATTTCTATTAGACTGGCTTCTACCCCTTTCCAAGCAAAATATGACCTTTAGGCTAGCTTGGTGGTCACAGTGTTTGTGTTCTTAGTTTTCCCCCAGTTGTATTCCAAAGGAGTCTTAGACTTGGGTGGCTCTAGTATCAGCTATTGGCAGTCAGAGCTGGGCAACTTCCATAATACTAAAGTTTGCTTGGACCAAACTTTCAGGTTCCCAGCTTTGAAAGAGAAGAAAAACATGATTTTGTGAAACATTCAAAGAAATTGGTTTTATTTAAAGCCACCTGTGTGAGCTCCAAAGGTTGCAATATAACCTTTATTTTCAATGATATTTGCTATTTTATCGATAAAAGCTATTTAGTTACAGGAATCACTTTGTATTTTCCAATCCACCTGGGGAACTGAAACTCAATGGAGTGCTCTGGCTTTCCCATGGAAATCATCGGTTCTCCCCCCACCCTTACCCAACCCCAGTACATTTGCTGGTTGTCCAGGAGGCGGCCCTGTTGTTTCAAATGCCTGGCTTCCCTGGGGACCAACAAAGGACCCTGGAAAGGATGGCTTATGTAAGGCAGTCAAAGGTTGAAAGGGAAGCGGTGGGAAAAGTCTTGAACCTCAGGAATAATGGCAAAATATGTTGACGTAATTGTCTTCCTCAATCGCCCTTTCTAGGGGCCAACGTGAACATGAAGACCAACAATCAGGATGAGGAGACGCCCTTGCACACGGCTGCCCACTTCGGCCTCTCGGAGCTGGTGGCCTTCTACGTGGAGCACGGGGCCATAGTGGACAGTGTGAACGCCCACATGGAGACCCCGCTGGCTATCGCCACCTACTGGGCCCTCCGCTTTAAAGAGCAGGAGTACAGCAGGGAGCACCACTTGATCTGCCGCATGCTGTTGGACTACAAGGCCGAGGTCAACGCCAGGGATGATGACTTCAAATCCCCGCTGCACAAGGCCGCCTGGAACTGTGACCACGTGCTCATGCACATGATGCTGGAGGCGGGGGCCGAAGCCAATCTCATGGATATCAACGGCTGTGCGGCCATCCAGTACGTGCTGAAGGTCACCTCTGTGCGCCCGGCGGCCCAGCCTGAGATCTGCTACCAGCTCCTGTTGAACCATGGGGCTGCCCGGATATACCCTCCACAGTTCCACAAGGTAAGGCTATGTGCAAGGTGCCCAGTGCAGAACCCAGTAGTCAGCAGGGTCCCCAGAGACTCCAAGGATGGCTGGGTCTCTTCACTCTGGAGATAACTCAAGCTTATTTGAGACTTGAGTCTCTGGCTAACTCCCTTTGATTCTCCAACTGACCTCACACTGACATACACGACCCTGGCGACTCGGTCCTTGTCCAGTTTGGTTTGAAATCTGGGGCTGAGAGCTAAGAATGAGAACAAGAGTGGCAGATAATTCTCCATGCCTCGTGTGAGCACCAGTGAACAGCTAGCAGCTTCTGCCAGACTGAGTTGAGAAAGATCAGAAAGCTACTTTAAGTCTCCTGCAGAGACCAGTGGCATCAGACAGGAAAATACTTGCCATCTTTTGAGCAGAATATATTTTAAATTACGTACAGAATGTATTTTAAATTACGTATGGAACTGTTCTTGTTTTACATTTTTATCTCTGCACTGTCACTTATAACTCGTTCAGTCTAGACTTAGCCAAACTCTTCATGCCAGGAATAAAGAAGCCTGGACTTTGGGATCAAACAAACTTGGGTCTTTCCACTTCCCTAAGAATTTTACTTTGAATACATTACTTAAGTCTCCCAAGCCTCAGATTCTTCCACTGTGAAATGGGTACACTCTGCCTTTATGCTTTTGCAATAATATGCAGACGTGATCCTACATTAGAAGGAAATTAATCTTACTAGTAGCACACAGATATATTCAGAGCCCAGAGGATGGTGCAAACCTTTCTTTACTCTTCCTCTTGAGTCGCTTCAGTCCTTGCAGAGTGCCTGCCCCAGCTCCATCCCACATCTGCAAGTACCTCTCCCTTGGTCTCTGTTCATCTTCTTGCTCCACCTACATCTCATTAGTAGGGCCATCTTCATAGTGCAACTTCTAGAAGACAGACAATTGATCTCTTTCTCCTATGGCTCACTCCACAAAGCATAATTCCGTGTGTATTTATTTTCTAAGGCCACCTTCTTTCCAGAGCAAAGGGTGGAGAGGGAGGAAGGGCATGGAGGTTCCAGCGAGGTTCCACCTCGCTTTATCTGTGAATAATAACTGTTTTCTCCTAAGTTTGCTTTCAGAATGAAACAAGATGACATTTGAGAGGTGTTGGCACTGTGCCTGGTGAGTGGCAACCATTAGAAAAATGGTGGCTGTCATTCTTGCTATTATTACGTATTTTTGATCAGTGGAATCAGTGCCCTGGGCCTGGGTTAGCCACAGGGGGCCTCTCCAACCAGGAGAGACAATGTGGGAGACTGCCCAGAGACAAAATGTCGTGTTTTAGCCTGAAACTCACTGCTAGTTGACTGTGGATGAAACAGGTCTCTGTGAAAGTAGCTAGAATACCCTTTCCTCTTTTTTCCCCTTTGAGAGCCAGATTGAGGGAAATGGGCTTTCACAGGGAGTTTCTGCTCTCCAGTGAGAAGTCTTGCAAATGTGAAGAAGGTCCCCAGGTCCTTTTCCCAAAAGCAGTCCCCTGAGAGGTGACAGTGAGGAGGCTTAGGAGCAGAGGCTTAGCGATGAGTCCTGGCTTGGCTATTTATGTGCATTACGATTTCTGAACAAGTCCCTGATCTCCCAGATCTCAATTTCCTCATCTGAAAAAATGAAGGTAAAAATACCAGCTTTTCCAAAATGTTTCAGGAATAAGTGGGTAAGATATGTCCATCATCCAGCCCAGTAGTGGCGCTCAACAAAATTGTTTCCTTTCATCTTCCTCCTCTCAAAATGTACACCTCATCTATTGCAGGAGTCCGTCCTCCTAGCTTTACTTCGGTGGCTCCGCAAGCCTGTAACATCGGTGGCTGATTGTGTGCCCCAAGGACATTATCCAGAGTTAGCATGTTCTTATTCCCTTATGTTTCGCTCCTCTGAACTCCTCCAGTTTGGCCATATGCTAAAGAGATTTAGGATGGGATTGGCCACTGGTTGATGGCTGGTATTATAAACATTTTTGTTGCTACCCAACAGACAGTGTGAGGGAACTGGCCCCCTTCCAAAGGAAAACTAAAGAAAAACTATTCCATTTACTATGCAGATGCTTCAAAGTGATTTAGCACAACTACTCCACAGCCCGACTGTCCAAAGAGAAAGTCATCTTTACGACAAGTAAATGACTGACTCATTTATCCAGAAGATAAAGTGATTTGTTCTCCTGTGGATGGGGAATTCAGTTTCCTTATTTACAAGGAACAAGGTCAGAGCTGAAGATGCTGTCTTCCAAATACAAAGCAAATTTGTAGAGGGTGTATTTCACTGAAAGCCAATGTATAAATTACATAAGGGAAAAAAAAGAATTATAGGGTCTGCAATTGCTTTCCAGGGTACAAAAGGACATTTGATTTTTTTTCTCTCGGCATAATTCAGAAGGAAGTGACACCCCAGGGAGCCAAGATTGGGTTTTCTTGTAGGGCAAGAAAGACATTTTTCTAGGGGAGGGAAAGGTATGTGAGGGTTTGGGGGAGGTAAGGATGATTTCTGCTGTTGAACAATGCCGCAAATGAAGCCCAGAATACAAGCAGTCTCTTTGATCATTAAGTACTTTTCTGCACACAGATATATCAATATAAAAAGAATTTTTTGGCTGAAGTGGCTTACAGAGGTGGCATTGTTTTGGAAGGGTGGCAGGGAGATTTATCTTGAATCTCTTTTTTAATTTATGCTTCCAGGGGCCAGATGATGAGAGCAAGTGTCTAGAGGTCTCTCCAGGTGCCACCATTGTAGAAAGAAATTTTTGTCCGACTGTTCTTCCCTGAAGAGAGAATAGAGACACCAGAGACCCACAGAAAGTGAAGGTCTGTTTCCAGGTGGACAAAGAAGAAGCAGAAGCTTCTCCCCCTGAGTCCACAACAGTCCTTTCTCATTTGATGGTCAAGGTTCCTGGTAGTCAGGGTAGAGTGATGATATGGAGTTTGATGTCTCTTAAGGATCTCTTTTGTTGTTGTTGCCCAGTAGAATAATTATTGAGGCCTGAAGACAGTGTGTCCAACTGTCTTAGTTCTGGAAGAAGCCTGACATGCCGTGAAGAGAACTGGGAGGCTGTCAGGCTCCTAACGAAGACTTTCGTGCTATGAGAACCATCTTCTGTGAGCCGAAAACATAGTGGTCAGTGTCAGCAAAACCTAATGACAGCAGTGGGAGCTTTGGACTTTGTGCATCAAAAGACTGCAGGTTAAGAACTACTTAATTTTTTTTTTTCGGCCGAATGAAAGGTAACAAGTTATCTCACTATGATATATGGGAGTATGCCAGGTGCAAACTGAGGCACCAGAAGTGTGAAGGAGGCTCCTGAAATATGAATGGATGATGTTCCTGTACACATAACTTAGTTTGAACTGTTTCTGAATGGAGGCTGAGAATAATGTTGCCGAATAAAATACAGGATGCTCAGTTAAATCTGAAGTTTAGATATATATTAAGTACTTTTTCATATAAATATGTCCCATGCAATATTTGGGACACGGGGTGCACCTGGGTGGCTCAGATGGTTAAGTGTCTGCCTTCGGCTCAGGTCATGATCCCAGGGTCCTGGGATCGAGCCCCACATCGGGCTCCCTGCTCCGCGGGGAGTCTGCTTCTCCCTCACCTTCTACTGCTGCCCCCGCTTGTGCTCTCTTGCTCTCTCTGTCAAATAAATAAATAAAATCTTAAAAAACAATATTTGGGACATGTTTACACTAAGAATTCTGTATTGTCTATCTGAAATTCAAATTTAATCTGGCAGTCAATATTATTATTATTATTAGTTAAATCTGGGAACCCTAATCTGGAAGTAGGTAATGTGTTGCAAGAGGAGAGTAACTTTTATCTACGTCTCTTCTGTGATCGAGGTGTTGGCAGGAAGGGGAAAGTAGGGAATATCTGGGGACAAATTACCTGTGTTGGGTAAGTGAGCATTTTGTCTTTAAATATAACGAGTGCAGCTTCCGTGAAGAGTGAGCGTGACCGGGGAATTAGTGTAGAGCAGAGGCCAGTTTTCTGAGTGGCCCTTAAACCATGTGCAGAGCCTCATTACACGCTTTCTGATTTCTCCATACTTTTTTGGTTTATAACTCCATTATAAGTATACTTTTGATTCAAGCCTTGGATTAATTTCAGCTATCATCTCTGTACTAGTGACTCTTAAATGTAAATCTCTATTTGAGATTATCAACTGATTACCCACGTACTTCTCACCACAGATCATCCTTTCAGAAAGGATTTATCTGGAGGTCTTTAGAGAAGGATGTGATGTTCCCAATGGTGACTATGTTTATATCACCAGCAACAGCTTTACATTCGAAAGAGAATTCTTTTGAAATTTCAACAAAACTCAGCCTCAAATAATTAGGGTAAAGAGTGATTCTTTTTTTTTTTTAAAGACTTATTTATTTATTTTAGAGACAGAGCATGAGAGGGAAGAGGGTCAGAGGGAGAAGCAGACTCCCTGCTGAGCAGGGAGCCCGATACGGGACTTGATCCCGGGACTCCAGGATCATGACCTGAGCCGAAGGCAGTCGCTTAACCAACTGAGCCACCCAAGCGCCCCAAGAGTGATTCTTGTTTCAAAATATCTGTGCAATGAGATTTGTGTCCTGAAACTACTAATTTCACTGGCCGTTATCTAAGAATTAAAATAAGGGAATTAGAATATATTTGAAAGAGCACTAAACTCAGATTAAGAAGACATGAGGTTAAGTCCTCATGCTTCCTCTTACTGTATGCCTCTCTGTTTTTCAATGTTCTCATCTCCAAATTGAGGTGAATAATCTTTAGGGTCCCTTGCAACTCTAGCATCCTGATACAATGGTAGTAGTTTAGAACTAGTATACAAATTAATTAGTCAGCTTCAGATTTTGTCTGTCTCTTTCACCTGGAGCTCCGTATCTGTCATCCTCATCCCAGCTCCAGAGAAAAGAGCAGCCCCAGTTGCCTTAATTTTCTAAGGCCATGGTACTGAAAAGTACCGAGATGGAAGTCCTTTTGGCTACACTTTCCGTAGACACGAAAATGAGGACTCTTCAGAGGTCCTTTAGCAATGAGTCTCTGGCTCCAACCTACCTCCCTACCCTCTTATGGGTTGATGATATAGGATTGTTATTTATGTGGTTAGGCATGGCTGAAAAAGCCATGGTCAGCTGCTCCGCTTTGTGCACTGTGCCCAGAATATGCATGTGAATGGTTCCTCTGCATTAAGCAAGTATATATGTTGTACTCATTTGGACCCAGCCACATTCACTGATTTAGAGCTTCGATACATACAGTTAGTCTGTGATGGCCTGTGCCTGTGCTTAAACATGGGACAACTGAAAGCATCTGACTGCTGGAAATGGACTCACAGTGGCTCACGGGAGCTGAGAAATTATCAGGAATTGTGCGAGCTGGTTGTTAAGTGCAGCATTATTAAAAATTAAATCAAATCGAGACGTCTGGGTGGCTTGGTCGGTTAAGCAGCTGCCTTCGGCTCAGCTGCCCCGGCCCAGGGTCCGGGGATCGAGTCCTGCATCGGGCTCCCCGCTCAGCAGGGAGTCTGCTTCTCCCTCTCCCTCTGCTTCTCCCCCAGCTTGTGCTCTCTCTCTGACAAATAAATAAATAAAATCTTTAAAAAAGTTAAATCAAATAAGCTTACAACAAACAGAGTATACTAAAAACCAAGATAATAGATATTTAGGGCGCCTGGGTGGCTCAGTTGGTTAAGCGACTGCCTTCGGCTCAGGTCATGATCCTGGAGTCCCGGGATCGAGTCCCGCATCGGGCTCCCTGCTCGGCAGGGAGTCTGCTTTGCCCTCTGACCCTATCCCCTCTCATGTGCTCTCTGTCTCTCTCATTCTCTCTGTCTCAAATAAATAAATAAATAAAATCTTTAAAAAAAAAAGATAATAGATATTTAAAACACATTATTTTCTAATTATTTTCTTTATATTTCTTAATTATTTTCCTCTACATACCTATGCTCTTGATGCTTTAGGCATCTATTATACCTGTGTAGTGGAAACATTGTATAATGCCTGGTTACTGCACATCTCTTCCCTGCAGTGCATTCAGTGATCTCAGGTTGGTAGCTATGAATAGGCCACGATGGGAGTATTTACACCACAGAAATCAGCAAATGCTACTGATCAGACTTTGATTTATTGCTTTGTTGGTGTCTAGACCTAAGAAATTAATGGAGAGAATGTTACTAATACAGATTAAACTTAAAAGTATGTAGTGTCCATAGCTCTGACATTGTGAATAGCACAAAAAATGGGGAAATATGACCCCAGTATTCAAAAACTATTATACATTTCAAGAAAAAAGTTACGTCATTGATGAATGAGTGAAGTTCCAATATAGGTCTTCATTGTTTCACATTTGTGGAATGGTTACTCTTTTGTGTAATAAAATTATCAACCAACATTCATATAACAACTACATGTATTCTTCAATTGCAGACATAGATTTTGGCTATGAATGTAATCCAATATCCATACAAAATTGATAACAAAAATCAGTGAAAGTATTCTGTAAGAACCAATTAACTGTACAAAATAAGAAATAAAGAGTACTGGATATTTTGTTATTCATAAACTGTGGGCTGCACATTCTTTGTATTAGTAAAAATTTGTATTGCATTTATGTACATATAAAAATACGCACAGTTTTTCCTTTTCCAGAAGGCCTGTAATTGAACATTTTTTTGCATGCCACTGACTCAAACTTCATTTTCAATAAAACTCCCTTATTACTTCTTGAGACCCTCTGGTTGGCCTGTTTGCTGGGACTGACACAGTCCTCTACTGAGGCCAGGCCTCCTGATTTGGAACCATGCTCCAATAAATTCATACAATCTTTCTTTCCGGATATCTCCACTCTGATGACCCTGCTTCATCTCACCATATTTTGTTGTTCCCGATTCCCATGGGGTTTGGGCCGTTGCAGCTGGGTTTTGATGTGTTATATTAGAGGAGAGCTGCCATCTCCTTTGTCTCATGCGTTTGTAAGAGAAGTTCTGCTAAAATGAAACCCCCACCCACCTCTGTCCCCTTAAGATAATCCTTATCTTATTCCACTTAACCTACTGATGAATTGGGCGGAGGAACTGAACTTGCTTGTTCAACTGTGGGCCTAGAGAAAACCTGAATTCTTGGTTCTTCTGTGTAGTAGGCATCCAGCAACAAGCTCTTTACATCAGGCAGAGACCCATAGTTTGGGGATGCAAATTTAATCTTGGGGTGGAGTGTTAGGAAGCTTGATGTGGTCCCATAATTCAACATATTATATGTAATCAGTTTTATTAGTAATAAAAATAACATTCTGTTCTCTGATTATCATCTTTACTCCATTTTTTAAATAAGTTCTAAACTCAGCAGAGAAAGTTATTTATTGGGTCTCTAAAACTCTGTATGCTATGACGCCAAGGTCTTAAAGATGAGGATGGGTCAGCCCTAATTACAACTGTGCATCCATCCTCTATCTGTCTCCCATAGTCTGATCCCTCCCTGTTTGAATCCACCCAACTCCTGGTAAGCTGGCCTTTTAGTCAGATCTGGTGGTTTCTAATCTGTCTTCCTCTCCCTAATCTTCATGGCTCTGGTGATAACCTGGCTTCCAATGCTCTCCTCACCTGATGTCTTTCACTGTGATAGGCCTGATTTCCTTTTGACTTTTGGAGTCATACAGACCCGAATTTGAATCCCAGCTCTGTCATTTACTAGCTAAATAACCTTGGGTATAAATTTTCTCCGTCTTAGATTTTAAATCTGTAAAATGGATATAAGTATAGGACTAACCTCATAGGGTTGTTTGAAGATTGAGCAAGGCAAATATGCAAAGATTTAACATAGTCCCTGACACATAATAAATGCTCATGGGGCGCCTGGGTGACTCAGTTGGTTAAGTGACTGCCTTCAGCTCAGGTCATGATCCCAGGGTCCTGGGATCGAGTCCCACATCGGGCTCCCGGCTCAGCGGGGAGCCTGCTTCTCTCTCTGACCCTCTCCCCTCTCATGCTGTTTCTCTCTCACTCGCTCTCTAATAAATAAATAAATAAATATTTAAAAAATCAATCAATCAATAAATAAATACTCAAAAGATGGTAGCTATAACATTTTTCCTTCTCCCTCTCTCCTGCTTGTTAGGATTCCCCAGGCTTTAGACCATGGTCCTCTACCATTTCCATTTATTCCCATTTAGAGTCTTACTGAGCTGTGTGGCATTAGCCAGCACATTCTTTAATGGCGCACAAGTCTCCTCCTCCATCTTGGCCTTCTCAGCAGAGCGTTATCACGCACATTTTTGACTGACATTAAGACATTGCCTATGACATATCCTCCTGCCCATGATCTGACCATCCCCAAATTAGTATGCCCTTCCCATTTCCTCATTTCCGTCAGTGGCACCCCTATATGTCCTTGTTCTTAGGCTTGCAAGTTGCATTCTTTACTCCCCATAGCTGATTAGTCATTAAGCCCCCCTTGCTCTTTCTCAGAGCTTCGGTTACCCTTCATCTTGTGACTGACAGTGAAGCTAGCTGAGAAGCCGTTTGGTGCACTCCCATTCAGCCTCCTTACTGCTCTCTGCCCTTGATATCCTTGTTTTCTCCTTTGTGCTTTTGTTCATGATGCTCAAGGGACACTTGATGATCTTTAAGCCAGTCTCTTATTATTTACTGACTTACACTGCTCGCTCTTTGAAATGTGTATGTCTTTTCTCTTCAACTAGGTTGTAAACTCCTTGAAGACAAAAAACAGGTCATAAACTTCTCGGAATTACTGTCATAGGGCTAAACACAGTGCTCAATAAAGGCCTCCTAATGGAATGAATTGATTGAATATAACCCTCTCTTGTTAAGAAAATGTAATAGCATTCTCTTGCCTGTTAAGCCAGTCCCAAGCTCTTCAGACTGGTCTTGCAGGTAGACTGTCAGAGGGCTCCACCCTAACATGCTCTTAACATCAGCTCTTTCCTGACGTGGGCCTTCCATTTGGGTGACACCACATGCACACGCACACACACACGCACACGCACACACATACACTGAACCGGGCATTAAAGTTATAATCTTTCTGTCTCAGTTTTGCCTGGGGCCTCAAGACAGTAGATTCTTAACAGCCCACATTGAAAAATACAATGCTGGATCACTTGTGACGAACTTGTAAAGGAGGTAGAGAAGACCAGTGTTGTGACCCTTTTCCCAACAATAGGCTGAGGTTGGCAAGGACTGGGAAGTCAGGAAGAACTCTCCCAAGAAAGTTGTTTCAGTGCAAAGGCATGCCTCCCTTCCAACGGCAGCGATGGGGGGCTTTCTCCTCATATCATGTCCAGTGAAGGGTCTTGAAGACGACTCCACAGAGAGCTTGATATATGTTTTCTGGAGTTCCAAGGGAAAAATGGAACCGATGTGTAACTCATGATGAGAAACTTTAAAGGTTCAAGTCTGTGGCCGGGGTTGCTTGTCTGTTGGCAAAGGAAAGAAAGGCAGGTAAATTCGGAGTCAAGAGTACTTTTGCTGCAGGTTCCCTGTAGACCAGTTGCCGAACCAGCTGGGTCCCTTTGAAATGAAAGCAGACCACACTCAAAGGACTTCTGGAGATGGGTCATTTTGGCAGAAAGAAGCTGGAGGTGTTCCAGTGGGGAGGGCTGAAGGTTGTAAGGGGAGGATGTGCCTTTCATCAGACTCCCACCTTCTTTGTTAGCTCCTCTTTCTCACTTGCTCCTGAATGTTGAAGGAAGTTAGTGTGATTTTATCAATCCTCCCATCTACGTTGGCACTAGCAGTGTGTTTGAAAACTCAAAGGCATGAAGCTTCACAAAAGCATTTCAGGGCTCCAAGGAGACCAAGGAGTCCGTATGTTCTCGATGTCTCCGTGACAATGAAGGAATCATAGACGTGCATTGAACAATTAAAGCTGCGTGCTTCCTTGACAGGTGATACAGGCTTGCCATTCTTGTCCCAGAGCAATCGAAGTTGTAGTCAATGCCTATGAACACATCAGGTGGAACGTAAAGTGGAAAAGAGCTATCCCCGACGATGACTTGGAGGTAAAGAATCCATTCACTTTCTGTGGTTTTCACTGTAAAATAGTTCAAGACTGCAATAGAAGTACAGAAAATTCTAATTAAAAAACTGGTCTTGAGAATGCTTTTAAGAGATACTCAAATGCAGTGAGACAAATGGTTATAAAACGTGGATATAAGAGGGACACCTGGGTGGCCCAGTCGGTTAAGTGTCTGCCTTTGGCTCAGGTCATGATCCCAGGATCCTGGGATCAAGCCCTGAATCGGGCTCCCTGCTCAGCAGGGAGTCTGCTTCTCCCTCTCCCTCTGTGTGCTCAACACACTCTCTCTCTCTTTCTTTCTCAAATAAATAAAATCTTTAAAAAGAATGCAGATGTGAGAATAAATAGATACATCGTGTATGTAGCATTTACAAATGTCTGGAGGATTTCTCCATTTAAGGGCAAGTTGAACATTTGTATATAAGTGACAGTTTTACTTTCTCCTCAATAATTTAGATAATTTAATAATAATAATAATAGTAGTAATATTTGGGATTGCTTATGTAATATTTTTACCAGAAGATTAGTTTTTCATGTAGGTTATTTCATTTGCTTTTTTGAAAAGATATATTTATTTATTTTAGAGAGATAGAGAGAGAGGAGGAGGATGAGAGGAAGGGACAGAGGGAGAGGGAATCTCAAGAAGATGCCACACTGAGCGCTGAGCCCCACGTGGGGCCCAGTCTCACAACCCTGAGATCACAACCTGAGCCGAAACCAAGAGTCAGACACTTAACCGACTGAGCTACCCAGGCGCCCCTATTTCATTCACTTTTAGTTATTTTGAAGACTTTAGGTATATTAAAAATCCTTAATGACTCATGCAGAAAGCCATTGACAAAGCTGAGTTCTCACTCTGCAAATGGACTTTGCTGCCTTGGTAAACCAGCCCTCCCACTGAGCCTCCCATTCTTGGTTTTAGCAGTCACAGGCCCTCTCCAGCAATTGGAGAGGAACCAGGCACAGAGTGCAAAGCTCATCGGGCTCAGAGCCTGATGGCTTAGGTGCAAATGTACTCTGCTACTTTTGAACTATCTTACCCTTAAAAAGTTACTTATAATCTGCGTTAGCGTCATTAATAGAAAAAATATCTGAATGTATGGGCCACATAAGGCACATAGAGGGTATACAGTAGTATTTAGATTAATTTCAAACTGCTGTTTTGATATACGCTGGTCCAGGCAGTTCGCAGGAGTATATTTTATCTCATTTCCAGGGTTCTGAATCGTAGCATGGTATACCCCCTCGTCTCCCTTTTCTCCTCACATATCACTGCCTCAGCCCGTGTCTCAATTTCACGTTTAATTTTATCTCATGGTCAGAGACCCTAGAAAGCTGCCACTGTGAAAAAGTAGGGACTAAGTGCGTCATTGTTGATTTCTACTGATGTAAACCCCAGGGCTTTTCTGCCTCTAACCTGTCATGCCTTCCTTTACAGAGACACTGGGATTTTTACCACTCTCTCTTCACTGTGTGCAGTAACTCTCCAAGGACTCTCATGCATTTATCGAGATGCGCCATTCGAAGAACGTTGCACAACAGATGTCACCGAGCAATTCCTTTGCTGTCCCTCCCACTGTCATTGAAAAAGTACTTGCTTTTGGAGCCAGAGGGAATCATTTATTAAGCCTTATGAGACAGAAGTTCCCAATCCTAGATATTTAAGTGGACTCACCGGGTAGACACAGTTTGCATAAATAAAATGGTACTTGGGTTGATTATAACACTTCAGGGATTTCAAAACACTTGACAAACTCTATGTCATTAATCCTAGGGTATCACCGTGAGGGGAAATAAACAAGAAGTAAAGTTAAGGAATTCTCAAAGACAAGAATGTATCCAGAAGGTACTGACAGCAGTAATGACTAATGTGTATAGTGTTTTTTCTCGGTGCCTGATATATTTTTGTAAAACTTTTCATATATCATCTCATTTGAAATGGGACCCAGCTTTTCTTACAACCAATCTCATTCTCTCCCTTCTCAGTAATAGGTTTACATTACTGTTCAGTTGGCGAAATCACAGACTTTGTGATTGGCCTCTTAATCTCAGTGGCTTCCCCCAAACTCCCCTCCCACCATGGTTACCACTTAGCAGAGATTATGGTCACTAGTTTTGCAAACCTCTGTCCCCACTCTAAGCTCTTTAACTTATTTTTGGTGAAGAGAGCATATGAGCCTCATCAAAACAAGGAGATCTTTGAGTTAAAGGAGAAATGAAAAACAAAGACCAGTCCACTTAGTAGCCAAAAAATGGACATTTCAACATACGCTCGTTGAGCCATAGACTGGAGATGCAATGGGGAGTCTACAGCGAGGACTCCTGCCCTCCAGAATCTCACCATTTAGCAGAGGATCCGGACATACAAGCAGGAAACTGCAATGTCAAATGTCAGGGGTAACAATACAGGGTGCAAACTCATTTTTAGTGTTTCTGTTTCAAAGTCGTGTTTCTGACCCGAAGCGTGATTTTCCTTTTAAGCATGAACATGAAAGAGTGAAGGGAATTGCGTGACATAGAGGGAGGCCCCGCTGCTGTTAGTGTAAATGTAGGACTTTCAGTTTCTCTGAACATCTAGAAACTCTTTGATTTTACTATGATTTCCTGTTTGGTAAAAATATTGGGAAAAAATATTGCACACTCAATGGCTCCTATGTATGTGACAAGAAAGTTGAGTAAGATGTGTACAAGGAAGTGTGTGAAGGGAAGCCCTTCAGTTGATGACTTGGTCTCATTGTGTAACAGACTGACATTTCAGAGCATTTTAGCTGGAAGATAAGGAGCACTTTGCAAGCGATGGCCGGCTACTGAAAGAGCAAAAGAAAGACTTTGAAAATGGTTAAAGTCGAAGAAACTTGGAAAGATAAGTGTGTCAATCAGGCTTGTTAGTTAGTGGTTTGCAGAAAGTGAAACCTAGATGATTAACCTCTGGACCTCAGGGTTGATGAGGCCAACTTTGCTTCGCCTTTTTGTTCTTGCTAATCACTTTTAGGTAAGCTCATTGCCTCTTAGCGTCGCTTTTTTAGAAGTTAGAGCAGAAGTAATTAAGTACAAACCAATCCATTTGCCAGTTGTGAGCAGGTTTCTTTTATTTGTGTGGTTCTTCATCTTTTTTTTCTTTTTTCTTTTGAGAGAGAGTGTGAGAGAGAGCACAGAGGGAGAGGGAGAAGCAGGCTCCCTGCTGAGCAGAGAGCCCTGATGCAGGGTTCCATCCCAGGACCCTGAGATCATGACCTGAGCCAAAAGCAGACGCTTAACAACTGAGCCACCCAGGCGCCCCATGGTTCTTCATCTTATTTAACTTTAGTTCCTTGAGTTTTGAGTAGAGATGATGTCAAATATTCCACCAGCCCACCACCTAGACTGTGCTTCTAAACTGGGATTCTTATACGTCCTGTGCCCTGTAGGAAAAAGCATGGCTAGATACAATAATGTTTCTGATTTTCCTCAGTCTTACTCAGGTATTTTGAGTGAACTAATTTGTACTAAAACAAGATCTATATTGTGGAATAGGATGCTGAATTTGTATAAACTATTCATATAAAAACGTTGATCCTTCAAAAAATTGTTTGCGGCAAGTGGTGTTGGAACACATCCTAGAATGCTGGGCGGGGGCGCATGTCGCCCTTACCTTTAGGAATATTCTGGCCGAAAAATTTGTGATGCATTGTCTTTGTCAATAAAACGCTGAAGACAAAGGGAGAGGGTATTCCTGCATTAGGAAATGTTTCTCAATCTGCTTGCTTGTGCTTAGACATTTTATTAGTACATAATACGTGCCTACTTGTTTTGAATTGTTTACTCACACATTTAAAGTCATTTCTCTTTATCTTTGAACTTTTATTTAGAGGACTTAAATAAAGCTCTTGTTTCCTTTCGTCTTTGGGAATTGTTTATCTACTGATAAGACTTTTTTCCAATTGGCTACAGCTAGAGATCTCTGAAGAGCCCTACATGTTTCATTGCTGTCTTCAACATTGAGAAAGAAAAAGAGAATGAGGAAATGTGCCAGTAAATGAATAATATTTTCAAAAGAAAGTAAAGGGTAAACACAAATAAAAGGCAGGCTGTTACTGTAGGAACAAGAGTGTTTTTTTTTTTTTTTAAGATGTATTTATTTGTTTTAGAGAGAGCAAGCAGGCACACGTGAGCAGGGGAGGGAGAGGGAGAGAAGCAGACTCCCTGCTGACCATGGAGTCCAACTGTGGGGCTTGAACTCACCACCCTGAGATCATGACCTGAGCTGAAATCAAGAGTCAGATGCTCAACCAACTGAGCCACCCAGGTGCCCCGGAAAAAAGAGTGTTTTAATCATAATAAAGAAATGCTACCACAGTCATTCTCTCCTGCCTGTCTCCATCTCTGTCCTCCTGGTCCTTTCATTCCCCTTCATTCTCCCCATTCACACAACCCCGGGCAACAGCAACAGAGGAAATGATGTCTTCATGCCGCTTTTGTAACTTTCTGTAAATAGTCATTTAGTGGCCTGAGAAAACAAACCTCTTCTCTTTTGTAAGTTACATGTGAGGAAAGATCTTTAATAGGAGGGAAGACCACCCATCCAGCTTTCTCGCCTTCTCAGGATCTAGACGCACTTGTGTTCTATTTCTTAATCACTTAGTGTTACATTGCCACTTTGTCCTTCCATCCTGAACCCAGTGGCTTCTAATAAAAAACACAGCAGTTGAAAACTGATTGTACAGATAACCATTTGCAGTGGGTTATCAATGTTGGAAAGAACAGCTGAGCCTTATGTTTTTGTTACTCATCGGATTGTTTGCGAGGAACTCAAGTTTTAAATTGGCACACTTTCAAAACTTTAAGAAAAACAGTCCAAATTATTCACTCATTTTCTTCGAAACACAGACACCATGGCTGGTGTCTGGAAGAAATTCATTGTCACTCTCCTAAGAGTATAAACAGATGCATTACAGTTAGATGTTAAGAGTTTTGGCTCTGGTACCCGTCTACCTGTGTTCATTTTCTGACTTCCAACCTTATCTGATCCATTATCTAGGGAAAAGGATGCACTTGGTCCCTGACTCAGTTTCCTTATTTATAAAATGGGAATGATAATGGTAACTATATCATAAAAATTTTACATGATTGTCTTGAGGTGTAGAGGAGGAAAAAGTTTTCCTTGACTCTCTTAGGATCTCAGGTTGGGTCTGAAAATTAAACTGACAAAGATCATAAAAGAAAGGCATACAAGGTTCTACATGATATGGAACCTTCATAAGGAAATGAGGATCTGAAAAAACAGAACTGAGTATTTTTATGTTAAGTTTGATTAAGAGTGGGCAGTTGTGTAGAAAATATGATGGATCCTTAAGGAGTATGAGGGGAAACTTAGCAAGTCCTCTTTGTTAGTATTCTTCTCTGGTGTTCCTTTGTCTTAAGAGATAAAGATGCTTCTTTCCTCCAGGTACAGGGAGGGCACCTCCCACAGGAGGGTTTTCTGACCTGTTTCAGGGGAGAAGATGTGGGAAAATCAGAGTTACCTTCTTGCTTCTGCTGTTTTCTCAAACTCCTTCAGCTTGAAGTATTCAATATGACAAGATACCATACTTTGGGCAGCATGTCCTAAAACCCCATCAGAGGGTTAAATTGCTTTCACATTAAATCACATAGAACAGTAAGCATTTTCTCAGTATCATTGTCCTTGTTACTTTCATAATTATTATCATTTAGGGAGAGGTTTCTACCAGTAGGCTGAAGCTATAGCCAAAAGGGATACATGGTAGATTTTTGCTCACATTGACAAATACTTGTTGAGCTCCTACTATGCACTAGGCACTTTGCTCGGGGCTGGAATCAATGAGGGAAACAAGACAAACCAGGTCCCTGACTTTCTCGGGCTTTTCGAGATAGGAGATGAAGGTTGAAATTACATGGATTTGGATGATTAGCAAACAAGCGAATTAATTACTTTAGGAAAATTTTCCCTTTTGCAAATGGGTTTATCAAGGATGCAATGAGTATGATAGTTCACCAATTAGACAACCTTGATGGAAGCAGAAGGTGAAAGTTTGTTGTAGAGAGTAGAAGATGCGGTTGGCAGGGCTGGGAGGATCAAATTATGAAGTATCTTGAACCATGGGGAAGCACCATCAGGAACCAATGGAGTATTAGTATCATAATTGTTCTTTTTCCAACCTTATAACTTCTATGGTAGTAATAATTATGATACAACTGTGTAACATTTATATGGTATTTTATAATGTTCAGAGAACCTTCATGGTGCTTAAAACAAGGTAATTGCCTTTACCATTCCCCTCAACTCCTCTTCCCTGCCCCCCTTACAATTCTGAAGATTTAGACATGAAAAAAAAAATCTAAACATGACATTAATTAACCCTTTTCTTGTGTAAACCATTCCAATCATATGGAATGATTTATTCAAGCAAATAAATGACTATATAGCTTTGCATTTTTTTTAAAGTATTTTATTTATTTATTTGAGAGAGAGAGCACGAGTGGTGAGGAGGAACAGTGGGAGAGGGTGAAGCAGACTCCCTGCTGAGCAGGGAGCCTGACAGGATCCCAGGACCCTGGGATCATGCATGACCTGAGCCGAAGGCAGACGCTTAACCGACTGAGCCATCCAGGTACCCCAAGCCTTGCATTTTTTTTTTTAATATCAAAAGCTAAAGAATGTTTTTTTTTTAGGGGCGCCTGGGTGGCTCAGTTGGTTAGGCGATTGCCTTCGGCTCAGGTCATGATCCTGGAGTCTCAGGATCGAGTCCCGCATCGGGCTCCCTGCTCGGTGGGGAGTCTGCTTCTCCCTCTGACCTCCCCTCTCTCATGCTCTCTCTCTCTCAAATAAATAAATAAAATCTTAAAAAAAAAGAATTCTTTTTTTTTTAATTTACGGGGGGGAAAAAGGAACTCTTGCTTCCAAGACATAAGAGAGTGAATGAATAGAGGCAAAATTTGAAGTTCTAAGACTGCATATAATTCTCGTCATGGCCGTGTTCAAGTGATAAATTGTTTACAGAAGCACTACTTGATTATGGTCCTTCAGGGGCCCCAGACCTTCCAACACTGCTGAAGTCTGTGCAACAATGAGAAACCTCTTAGGATGATCCACCAGAGAGAGCTTAGGCAGCCTCAAATGGTTTCTAAGTAACCTTAGGGTAGTTCTACGATAAAGATACCTATAAAGAAACTGCAGTGTTTGCTCCCATTTGTAAGCAATACAATGCCACTCAGGGGGCAAAATATGGATTTTAGAATTCAATAGTTTGGGATTTCAATCTGGATGATGCCGCTAAATATGTGTGAATTTGAGCCGGTTTCTTAATCCAAGTGTCAATTTCTTTATTTGGATAGAAAAGATTAACTTCCTGATGCTCTTTTGGGAACTAAATGAAATGATGCATGTAAAGCATCTAAAGCAGGGTCCTCTATGTAGCTGAACCCCAGTAAATGCTCAGATGCTACATGGGTCCGCTATGTGTGCACAGAGGGGACGGAATTATGTAATTATGCTGGAAGATATACAGTTTCCAAGACATTCATGTGCACAGGCCCGAGAAGTGACTTGTGGTTTTTATTGCATTTTATTTAATGATGATGATTTTCCTGTGGTACAAGCTCTCCTGTGGCAAGCTGTTCCAAGCCCCCTGGATGTTGGTTTTCTGCTCTTCGTAGCTTGGCCTGAAGAGGGCAGTGTAGAACTTTCTCCCTGCCATGAATCAGAGCTGTGGGCTACTAACTGGCATCTAGCTCCCCCTTCTCCTTCTTTTTTTAAAAATTTTTTATTGTTATGTTAATCACCATACATTACATCATTAGTTTTTAATGTAGTGTTCCATGATTCATTGTTTGCATATAACACCCAGTGCTCCATTCAGTAAGTGCCCTCTTTAATACCCATCACCAGGCTAACCCATCCCCCCACCTCCTCTCCCCTCTAGAACCCTCAGTTTGTTTTTCAGAGTCCATCATCTCTCATGGTTTGTCTCCCCCTCCGGTTTCCCTCCCTTCATTCTTCCCCTCCTGCTATCTTCTTTTTTTTTTTTTTTTCTTAACATATATTGCATTATTTGTTTCAGAGGTACAGATCTGTGATTCAACAGTCTTGCACAATTCACAGCATTCACCATAGCACATACCCTCCCTAATGTCTATCACACTCCAGCACTCCAGCACCCCTCACTCCAGCACCCCCCACTCCAGCAATCCTCAGTTTGTTTCCTGAGATTAAGAATTCCTCATATCAGTGAGGTCATATGATACATGTCTTTCTCTGATTGACTTATTTCGCTCAGCATAACACCCTCCAGTTCCATCCACGTCATTGCAAATGGCAAGATTTCATTCCTTTTGATGGCTGCATAATATTCCATTGTGTGTGTGTGTGTGTGTGTGTGTGTATATATATATATATACCACTTCTTCTTTATCCATTCATCTGTCGATGGACATCGTGGCTCTTTTCACAGTCTGGCTATTGTGGACATTGCTGCTATAAACATTGGTGTGCACGTACCCCTTCAGATCCCTACATTTGCATCTTTGGGGTAAATTGGATTTCCCTGATGCCGAGCGATGTTCAGCACTTTTTCATGTGTCTGTTGGCCATTTGGATGTCTTCTTCAGAAAAATGTCTGTTGATGTCTTCTGCCCATTTCTTGATTGGATTTTTTGTTCTTTGGGTGTTGAGTTTGATAAGTTCTTTATAGATTTTGGATACTAGCCCTTT
Source organism: Mirounga leonina (assembly GCF_011800145.1). Taxonomy (NCBI): domain Eukaryota; kingdom Metazoa; phylum Chordata; class Mammalia; order Carnivora; family Phocidae; genus Mirounga; species Mirounga leonina. Next base: position 23,013,462 of record NW_023270451.1, read on the forward strand.
ATCTGATATGTCATTTGCAAATATCTTCTCCCATTCTGTCCGTTGTCTTTTGGTTTTGTTGACTATGTCCTTTGCTTTGCAAAAGCTTCTTATCTTGATGAAGTCCCAATAGTTCATTTTTGCCCTTGCTTCCCTTGCCTTTGGCGATGTTTCTAGGAAGTAGTTGCTGCGGCTGAGGTCGAAGAGGTTGCTGCCTGTGTTCTCCTTTAGGATTTTGATGGACTCCTGTCTCATGTTTAGGTCTTTCAACCATTTGGAGTCTATTTTTGTGTGGGGTGTAAGGAAATGGTCCAGTTTCATTCTTCTGCATGTGGCTGTCCAATTTCCCCAACACCATTTGTTGAAGAGACTGTCTTTTTTCCATTGGACATTCTTTCTTGCTTTGTCAAAGATTAGTTGACCATAGAGTTGAGGGTCCATTTCTGGGCTCTCTGTTCTGTTCCATTGATCTATGTGTCTGTTTTTGTGCCAGTACCATGCTGTCTTGATGATGACAGCTTTGTAATAGAGCTGGAAGTCTGGAACTGTGATGCCGCCGGCTTTGCTTTTCTTTTTCAACATTCCTCTGGCTATTCAGGGTCTTTTCTGGTTCCATACAAATTTTAGGATTATTTGTCCCATTTCTTTGAAAAAAGTGGATGGTATTTTGATGGGGATTGCATTGAATGTGTAGATTGCTCTAGGTAGCATTGACATCTTCACAATATTTGTTCTTCCAATCCATGAGCATGGAACGTTTTTCCATTTCTTTGTGTCTTCCTCAATTTCTTTCATGAGTATTTTATAGTTTTCTGAGTACAGATCCTTTGTCCCTTTGGTTAGATTTATTCCTAGGTATTTTATGGTTTTGGGTGCATTTACAAATGGGATCGACTCCTTAATTTCTCTTTCTTCTGTCTTAGCTCCCCCTTCTAAATTAAATTAAATGGGAAATTTAAACAGGAAAATTAAACAGGAAAGCTCAAGGAAGGCAAAAGGGTATTTATTCTGTGGCAACTTTCATTAGTCGTCCAGTTACAGTTCCAGACAAATCTTCTCTGATCTTCATTGGGAAAAAGTCTGGGAATCAAGAAGAGATCTTAGAACCACAGGTCTCTGTCCTCTGGTTGCATATCTGGAAGAAAAAACATTGCACTTAGTTTCTCTTTGTGTCACACTGAGAGAGACAACTTCATTAGCAATTCCATTCATTTAATGCCCCTTCTTTCTGTCCTCCTTTCTTCTCTCTTTCTCCCCCTGACTCTCCCTTCCTCTCTTCTCCCTTTCTTGTCTCTTGTCTTCTTTCTTCGGTGTGTTTTTTGGTGTCTGTTTGCTTGGCCAGGATCTCAGCATGAGCCATGCAGAGGCCATGCTGGTGTGTTCCTGGGACAGACCTTGACAGCTGGGTGTCTTCTGCAAAGGGGACATTTCAGCCATGCAGAAACTGGGAACTTTTGTGCTTCTTTCTCCCTCTTTAATTTTTTGAGTCTATGTTCTCCGTCTGACAGCCACAGTGATGCAAGAGTTGGTTTCCTTTTTAGCCATAGATTACAGGACCTAGGTAGAAGGAACAAGGACCAAAGAAGCAACAAGGAGAAAAGCTTCCCAAATGAGGCCTGTGGCTTTGATCTGCCTCCCCTGACCCTCCAGGGAAGGGCCTGGTCATCCCCCCACCAGGTACCTAGCATCTCGGATGTGGGATAGTCAAACAATGCCGCCAGAAAGGTCCCAGAGGCACTTCCTTTTGGAAAAGCAAGAAAGAATTCCTTCCTGAGATAACCCAGCAGAATAGCTGGCCACACAGACTAACAAGTGGAGTCAGCCCTGTGACTCGTAGACCCCACACATGCCAGAAAAGTATCAACACACACATACCTAGCAAGCGGCTGTGAGTGGAATGCATGCAGCTATCTAGTTAACGATATGCCATTGGTATGTGTTGCAGCCCACAGAAGGAGATCTGTACATGTGTAGACCCTGGACACATCCAAAGAAATCACATAGACAGACCCTCTTGCAATGAGTTGATATTTGAGTTGGTTTTCAATACTCCTTAAATATTTTTTTTGGCCTCGGGCTGACTGACTCATTTAACTTGTGCTCCCTCTATGTGTATAGCCTTCTTTCCTTCCTCCCTCCTCCCTCCTTCCCTCCCTCTTTCTTTCTCTCTTTCTCTTTCTTTCTTTCTTTCTTTCTTTCTTTCTTTCTTTCTTTCTTCTTTCTTTCTTTCTTTCTTTCTTTCTTTCTTTCTTTCTCTCTTTCTTTCTTTTGCCTACCTTTCTTATTTAGGTATTACATGGTGCTCAATCTGAGCTTGTTGGGATGACAAAAGTGTGGCATGTCACCTCACACTTCTGGCAGGCAATACTAACAAATCAAGGTATTCTCTCCTTTTGAGGCCAGACTCAGTCTCAGAGTCCCTGTCAACACAGTATCTAGAGGGCCAGTATCATGTGCTTGGAGTTAATAGGCAAGATGAAATCTATTGGTCATCTCTGGGCTCTAGTCTCAAAGTGCTCACAGACTCATGGTCAGGTGTTAGGTAAATAAAAAGCTGGCAGAATTGGAAGGCAGGTGATGATGACCAGCACAGGGTCTTTTTTTCTTTTTCTTTCTTCCTTTCTTTTTCCTTTTCTTTCTTTCTTTCTATCTTTCTTCTTTCTTTTTGTGGAAAGAAACATACAATTCATTCAACAAATATTTGTTGAGCCAGTGCTGAGTATTTAAAAGTGAATAATGGGGTGCCTGGGTGGCTCAGTCAGGTTAAGCCTCTGCCTTCGGCTCAGGTCATGGTCTCAGGGTCCTGGGATCAAGCCCCACATCGGGCTCCCTGCTCAGTGGGGAGCCTGTTTCTCCCTCTCCTTCTGCCTGCCACTCTGCCTACTTGTGCTCTCTGTCTCTGTCAAATAAATAAATAAAGTCTTTAAAAAATAATAAAAATAATAAAATAAAATATTTAAAAAAAAAGGTGAATAGTGGCAGACAAAATCCTAGCACATGGGGCACTGATAAGGCAATGGTTCTCACTCTGGGCTACACATTAGAACATTTGGGGTACTTCAAGAAATATTAGCACCCACCTCCAACTTACTCTTTTAAAAGCCTTAAGAAGCTCATCATATCATGTTAAAAATGTCTGTCTGCATATCTGTCTCCCCAACTAGGTAGGAAGGAACTGTGATCTCTTCAGTTTTTAAAAAAATTAAGGTAAAATTTACACACAGCAAAATACATAACTTTTAAGTATTTAATTGGATGAAGTTATACAAACATATATGCCTGTGTAATCAGCACTTTAATGAAAATAAAGAACATATCTATTACCCCAGAATGTTTCTTTCTGCCTCTTTCCAGTAAACCTCACCTCCCATAGGCAACACTATACTATTTCTGTCACCAGAGGTTAGATTTATTTCTTGAACTTCATAGAAATGGTATTATACAGCATATACCTTTTTGTGTCTAACTTTTTTCTCTTAACATAGTATTTTGAGATTCATCCATGTTTTTACATGTATCAGTAGTTTGTATCTCTTTATTTCTTAGTAGTGTTCCATTGTATGAATGTATGCGAGCTATTTATCCATTCTTCTGCTGATAGACCTTTAGGTTGTTTCCAGTTTGGGGTAATGATATCTGTGATGATTACTTTTATGTTTCAACTTGGGTAAGCTATGGTGCCCAGATATTTGGTCAAATACCAATCTTGATAGTGATGTGAAGATATTTTTCTTAGCAGTGGTTAACATTTCAATCAGCAGACTTTGAGTTTACTGAGACTCATAATATTCCATATTATAAGAGCGAATTATCTTTTATAATATGGGTGGGTCTTATCCAATCAGTTAAAGGCCTTCTCAGAAAAAGACTGGTGACCTCAGTCTTTTTCTGCCTCCAGACTGCCTTCAAACTCACAATGAAAACATAAACTCTTTTCTGGGTCTCCAGCTTGCTGGCCCCTACAATGACATAAGCCAATTCCTTAAAATAAATCTCTCTCTCTCTCTTTATACATACATATACGTCCTATCGGTTCTGTGTCTCTGGAGAAACCTGAATAATACAGTGGACAAACCTGCTATAAACATTCTTCTTCAAGTCTTTTTGTGGATGCTTTTCCCCCTTGAGTAAGTATCTAGGAGCAGAATTGAAAGATCAGTCGGTAAGCATGTATTTAACTTTTTAAGAAAGTGCCAGGGGCCCCTGGGTGGCTTACTTAGTTAAGCGTCTCCCTTCCGCTCAGGTCATGATCCTGGAGTCCTGAAATTGAGCCGCAGGTGAGGAGTCTGCTTCTTCCTCTGCCCCTGCTCCTTACCCTGCTTGTGCTCTCTCTCTCTCTTGCTTACACACTCTCTCAAATAAATACATAAAATCTTTTTTAAAAAGAAAAAATAAAAAGACTTAAAAAAAAGACAGAAAGTACTCAACAGTTTTCCAAAGTGATGTACCGTTTTCACATCCATCAGCAATATATGAGATTTCTGGTTTCTATACATTTTTGTCAACATTTAGTGGTGTCAGTCTTTTTAATTTTAGCTCTTTTGATGGCTGTGTATTCATGTCTTTGTAGCTTTAATTCACATTTCTCTGAGGGCTAAAGATGTTAAACAGCTTTTATGTGCTTATTGGCTATTCATGTATCCTCTTTGGTGGACTGCCTGTTCAAATATTTTGCAATTTGTTCTCTTTTGAATCTCAACTTCTAGCATTTAGTAGTCACTTGATATAAAACAATTGAATTAATAAATAAAAGAATATTATATCATCTATCATCAGTGATTGTTCTGATATGATTATTAAATCTCTGTCTAGCTATTTATAATGCTTATTAAAGTGCTTAGCATAATGCCTGAGGCAGTCAGCAGCCAACAACTGGTAACTATTAACACCATCCCTATTTTATATGTAAGGAGATGAAGATCAGAAAAGTTATGTAACTTGACCAAAGTCACCGAATTATTGTCAAAATTGCTGCTCAGGTCTGGGCTTCTCAAATTCTGTATTTCACATTTCAACTTTTTTTTTGGTTGTTGTTATTAGTAGCCTGACCAATTAAATATTGGATTCACCATTAAATGTGTTCCTTCATTCATTCCTTGAACTATCATTTATGGCAAATCTAATATGACAAATTTAATGGTGCTGATCATTTTACATGTTTTAGCTCACTTAATTCTCACTACAACTTTGTGAGGAAAGTACTATTATTTGTATTTTCCAGACAATTAAACTACAGTACAGAGAGGTTATGCAGTTGCCCGAGACAACATAGTTAATTAAGAGGTATAGACAGGACTCAAGCTCAATCCGTCCCATACTAATGCCTATGTGTTTTGTTTTGTTTTTATTTTTATTTTTTAAATATTTTATTTATTTGACAGAGACAGAGAGACAGTGAGAGAGGGAACACAAGCAGGGGGAGTGCGAGAGGGAGAAGCAGGCTCTCCGCTGAGCAGGGAGCCCGGCTCGGGTCGTGATCTGAGGACCCTGGGATCATGACCTGAGCCAAAGGCAGACACTTAACAACTGAGCCACCCATGCACCCCATTGTTTTTAAATCACTATACTAGACTGTTCCTTAAGACAAGATTAATTTGGGACATGTTGAATTTGAGGGGCTATGGGACAGCAGGAAGGAGAAGACCAGGAAAGCTGAGACACTTAGGAGAGAGTTTCCAGGTTGAGGGCTGGCGGGGAGGGATCTTTGAGGTGGGGGAGTGTAGTAAGACTGTACATTCAGCAAACTACACTGCAGACCAGACTAGGAGAGGTGTGTTAGAAGTGGTTAGAAAAAGTGCTAGATATATTCAAAGATGGAGAAATTTCAGTAGTTCAATTTCAGAAAGTTCTACAGCAAACCCCATTTTTATGGACCCCACCTTGTCCACAAGAATAGGTCTGTAATGATAAAATCTTATGATCTATAATAGTTTGTCCCTAAGATATTCCACGGTCTTTTGGCTGCTATTTGCTCTTAGAGACCAAGACTAGTGGACCTTGTTTGCCTGTTCACGGGGCCCAGGAGCTCACAGTCATTCTGATAATCCCTTTTCTGTTTACTAGAAACCCCAGCCGCCCCCACATGGGTCCCTTAGGCCAGACTGATTAATCCCTCCTTCTGCTCAGATTTCACTCTCCTAACAGGGTAGCATGAGGAGCAAGGAGTGAGTCAGTTCCTTTAAGCTGGCAGTACCCAGAGCTGGTGTTATTCTGCTTTATCTTCACTCCCACAGGATGAGTAATCGTGCCCAGCCAGAAGCTCCAACCCTGGGAAACAGGTGCAAGTTTCTAAAGGAGGCCTTTGTGGCCATACTAGGAGGTTAGCTGAAACTCAGTCTATATTTACTCCTTGCAACAGAGTATTTTTTGGACCATGGTCTGTAGGAACATTGAGGTTCCCTAAAAATTGATCTCGGCACTGATCATACGGGCATCACAGAAACACCAGCACTGTGCCCAGGCCGGACCCAGGGCCAGCCCATCTTGTGGAGAGGTGCACAGCAGGCCCGAGCCAAAGTCCTCCTCCTGAGACTCCAGAAAGGCTATGGCAGTAGGTGATATGGAGTGACTAAGCCAGGCCTGCCTTCTAGGCTGCACACACAAGCATGTCTTTGAAGCCCTTTATACACTCAGCAGGAACAGGCTGTTCTCGCTGGGAGGTTGCCAGAAACTTGTGAGAGAGTCAGATCAATGCCAAGAGCAGACACCAAGGCCTCTCTCCCGCCGCAGAAGAGACACTGTGTGGTGCTGGGTTGCCACCGCCCCTCCTTGCTCCTCTAGCCTTCCAAGCCAAGCCTACAGACTATTTCCCTGCACTTCTCAGCCCATAGGGTAGTTGTGAAATGATTACTAGAGGCCACTGTACACCTTTGGACAACTGTAATTATGCTATCCAAAGCCAAATGCAAATATGTTTCTTCTACTTTCATTTGTTTTATATGTCGGCAGCTTAGGCCATGGACCTCGGAGGTAGCACCCAAGGACAATAACCACCAACCTTGCCCACTGTAAACAGGCACAGGCGGAGTCTGAGTGCTGTTCTCCCAAGGTAGCCCTCTGCTCTAGCTCTGGTAAGAAACACAAAGGTTACTTGAAATCCAGCCAGTGCGAGCAAAGTGAAGACAAAACTTTTATCTCCCAAATCCTCGGCATCTCCATCATGGCTCAGGTCTAAAACCAAATATTTAAAAACTGTTCTTCCTTTATAATAATACCTATAAGAATCCAGTGCCAATTTTTGGATTATTTTTAAGTGAGTTTTTCATATATTCCCTATATTTGTTTGTTTGTTTGTTTGTTTGTTTTAAGATTTTATTTATTTGACAGAGAGAGACACAGCGAGAGAGGGAACACAATCAGGGGGAGTGGGAGAGGGAGAAGCAGGCTTCCCGCAGAGCAGGGGGCCCAGCGTGGGACTCAATCCCAGGACCCTGGGATCATGACCCGAGCCGAAGGCAGACACTCAACGACTGAGCCACCAAGGCGCCCCCATATATTCCCTATATTTGTATAAGGTATGGCTTCTTTGAAAACGATTTGCTTAGTTCTGTTAAGTTTCTAAGATTCACCTGGTTTTCTGGTTTATGAAATTGACATTAACCAAGAGGCATCACATGGTGTCAACTACCTGAAATGTAGGCATTCACCGAATTGCTCCACCCATCCACCCATCCATCCACCTATCTAATACTTTTTGAGTTTAAAGTCCCCACAAGTAACAAAGCAGCCTTTATAGCCCTGAAGTCGAGAACCTACAGTAACTAAGAGATGATAAATGTCACATAGATCCTATTGCTTATTAAGTGACTGAAAATAGAAAAGCTCAGGGGAGAATGATCTGTGTGAACGTGAAGGATACTGTCATGGAGAGATCTCACCAACCATATGCAACTGCAAAATATAGAAAGCCAAGCCCAGGCAGGATAAGCTCATTCTGGGCTTGGGACCTGCTAATTGGTTTCACATGTAAGTAGATGGAACCCTCATGGGGCTAGATTCCAATATGGGGAGAGAAATGAGATCTTTCACTGAAAGAAATGTCTGAGTCAGACTGAAGGAGCTGTTAGGATACTGGGCTGCGGCTGCAGTCAGGGCTGGTGTGAGGATAGCACTTGATTTAGGGAGGTCTTGATGGGTAAAGAGAGCTGAGTTTGAATGCCATTTAGCCATTTCCTAAGCACGACCTGGGGCTATTCATTCACATGATGTATTTATTCAATAAATATTTATTGAGCCCTATTATGTGCCAAGCATGATGTGAGGTGATGGAAATTTCCCTGCTTTCATAATATAACATTAATTATTCTTTGAGCTTTGCTTTCCTAAGAGAGAACAATACCTAGGTGTGGAGTTGTATGGCGTTCATATATACTGTACATGTGACAAGATGCTGAGTGGGACTTTTCTCATTATCTCAGAACAGATGGATGATAATTTGAGGACAAATAGATGATTGTGATTTATTAAGAAACAAATTCATTCTGCTGCGCTCTCCTCACTCTCTACTCACTGATCCAATTTTGAGGGAACTATGGAATTGTTGATCTTCAGCCTCAGAAGGAGTTCCATGTCTTTTCCTTCCACCCTTGGTGGGGAGGGGGATTGCTCTTTTTAAAATAAGCCAATGGGGTATTCTAAGAGGATGATTTGTACAGATTGGAGGGGGCTGCTGGCAGGAAGTTGAGCCTGGAATCTCATTTTTCAGTTGGATATCTACTTATGTAATGGATTTTCTAAGCTGCCCTCTGTGCCTACTCGGGCAGTGGGAAGGAGATCTAGGGAGAGAATGTGGGGTAGAGTTTCCACTCATAAACAGTGACTGTTTTCGCCATCAACCTGACCCCATTCAAAGTGCTGATATCTTGAGGTTAAGACTGAGTCTTTGTTCCTTATAATTCTCTTTTAGGAAGCTCTTTTTTTACATATTCCCAGAACGCTAAAAAGGAAAAAAACCCAACTTCTTTCAAGAAGGAAAACTAGAGTGAATTTGATCTGGGAAAATCTGGGTTAGTGTTCCAGTCTTTTTCTTCTACTATCCAGACCACCTTGAAAGATAAAGCTTTCCTTTTAATGTTGGACTTAACTCTCTAGGTACTTCGCAAAGCATTAATAATTCATATTACAGATTTCTTTAAATACTGAAATAATGACATCACACCAACAAAAATATTGGTGCTTTGGTACTTAACAATGGGTAGCGTGAGTTCCAGAATGTTGAAAATCGACACTGCAATCACAATTTAAAATCATCTTGCTCAGAAAGTTTTTCTCCATTAAACCCCTAGAGTGTCTAAATGATATTTTAAGAATAAGTCCATACTGGGGGTGCCTGGGTGGCCCAGTTGGTGAAGTGGCTGCCTTTGGCTCAGGTCATGATCCCAGGGTCCTAGGATTGAGCTAAGAGGGTGGTATCCTTTCTTAGCGGAGAGCCTGCTTCTCCCTCTCCCTCTGCCCGCCGCTCCCCCTGCTTGTGCTTGCTCTCTCTCTCTCTCTCTGTGTCAAATAAATAAATAAAATCTTAAAAAAAAAAAAAGAAGTCCATACTGGTTTAAGGCAACTATTTGTAGGATATCCTTAAGTACATGAACACACCCAAGGCTTTTTTCCTTTAGTCAGTAGTAACTTGGCATAAATTGTTTATCAGCCTGGTAATCAAGAACGTAACCAAGTTACCAAGTTTGTTGTTTTCTGAGGCTGGGCAATGGAATGAGAACAACCTACAAAGAGAAGGATAATTGCAATTGTAGGGTAGGACCCAGGGAGGGAGGTGCAGCAGATTGGCCCTGGAAAGTCTGGGGTTGCCTCAAGAAGACAAAGTGGGCTTGCCAGAAATGCTGATGGAGGTAGGAGAGGGCAGGAGGGTGGACATACACCTCATTTCTGCCACCATACCATGCTGGACACCCTCCTGTGGTAGCTCTCTTATATTAAGTGTAACTGAGAAAATATGTCTTATAAAAAGAGACAGTCCATTCTCTTACCAGCTCGAGGAAGGAGGAAAATCATACATAATATGGGCAAAATGAAGTGAAGAAAAGCACAAGTTAATATAGTCACAGAAAACATTCAGGAAAAAATAGAGTGGATGAGGTGTGATAAGAAGTAATGAAAGGACTAGTGAAGGGGTATGTTTTGAGCCAGATTTTGAGGAGAAGTTGGATGTGGGTTGGTAAAGAGGAAATGTCTTTCCACTCTGCAGGGAATACTATTTGCAAATGTATTATCTTAGTCTGGGTACCTGAGAAGAGAGTCTGAGGTTCATTATATGAGCTCATGCTTTCTCAAGCGCAATCCCAGAGAAGCAAGAGTAAGGAAGAAAGGAAGGATAGAAACAAATAAAAAATCATGTTACTGAGTCCTAGTTACAGGAAATTCAAAAGATTGCTCAGTTATGCAGAACATCTCAGAAAATCCTTTGGTAGAAAGAAGGACAAAGAATTTCTCTACTGACTTCTTTTGGTCTCCTGTTTCTCATCTCTGGTTTGCCCGTGTGTTAACTGTCCCATCTTCCCTCCAGACAGCTGCTGGGATGGGATTCAATCATCAGAGCTGCTGTGGTTTCCGCCATGATGAGAGGGATGGAGGCCATGTCAAGACCTGGCCTTTTCTCCTACGATTTGCAGGGGAGACTGAGATAACCAGAGTGTTATAAGATGTTTTCAGTTTTATGACCACTGGAATGGCATGAACCAGTCAACCATTGTTGGCCTGCTTTTACCAGGAATCAGGGCAAATAGCACTCTGGGATGGGGCTGGATGAATCATCGCTGATCTGAGTTGGCTAAGAGGTAGGTCTGGTATGGGGATGAAAATGGATGGTGAAAACCTAAGCATGTTTAGAAGGAATGAAGTCTAGACAAATGTGTGACTTAGTGTGTGATTTGGGTGATGTTCCAAGAAGAGCCAAAAGCTAGGACTCATAGGTTGATTTGAGTATGTCTGAAATTTGTGCCATTTTGTTGTGCTTATTATGGCTGGTATTATGGTTTTACCCATTTAATAATCTTTTCAACCTCCTTCCTAACCTGTAGACGCTGGAAGGCTGAAAATAACACTTTTCAGACTCCAGTGCAGCTAGTGTTCTAGTTATGATTCAGGTTCTGCCAAAGAGATGCACTCATGAGGAACTTGAATTCAGAACTGAAGGAAGTGGGGAGCAGCAGCGGGGTGCATAGTCCAGCAGCTATGGTGGCAATTCCTATCATGGAAGTGTCTGCAGGTCCCAGGGGGCCCCACTGTGTGGTGTTGGCTTTGGAAACTTCTCCCGGCTGCTCAACCTGGAGAGCTTTCCCTCTTGATTAATTTGTAAGCCTTTTAATGATCTTTAGTGATCTTTTTGCTTAAACAAGCTAGAGTAGATCCTCTCTGAGAAAATGACCAGTGACATACTTATAATATTTTTTTAAGGTTTCCCAGATGTCCTTAGGGAAAGATGGAAAGAGACAGAGAGAGAGAGAAAGGGACTCTCTTCTGGGTGGCTCAAACAACAGAAATTTATTTTCTCATAGCTCTGGAGGCTGGATAGTCCAAGATTCAACTTCTGGTGGAATTTGGTTTCTGGTAGGAACGCTCTCCCTGGCTTGGTGACAGCCACCTTCTCACTCTGTCCTCATGGGGTCTTTCCTCTGTGATCACAAGGAAAGAGAAAGGAGGAGAGGAGATCTTTCTGTTCTTGCAAGGTCACTAATCCCATCACAAGCCTCACTGCCCCCTAGCCCCAGGACCTCATGTGATTACTTCCCAACAGCCCCATCTCCAAATAGCATTGCAGTAACAGTTAGGGTCTCAACACATGAATTTGAAGGGACACACAAACATTCAGTTCATAATAGACAGAAAGCTTAAGTGTACCTCTTAGATGCTGAGCAATTCAGTGTCCACAGTTGCTAAACCCAACTGTTGCTTTCAGCCCATGTTCATATAGCTACCCATGAAGAAACACAGAACCTTGAAGGTACAAAATGCATTTGAGAAGAAGTATCACCAAATATTAAAAGAAGAGATCCTCAATAAAATAGGTACCATGTCAAGGACCTTATCAGCCCCATAATAAGAAAAGACATGGTGTTTGATTTTTGCATTCTGTTGCAAATGAGGGAAAGCCTCCTGTCTCTCCAGTACATTCTGGAGAGGTAAATGCTAGTTGGCTCTATCAGCCTGTGTGTTCCGCTTAACCCCTAATGTCCTTCTCATAGACCTTGAACCCTTATTGTGCTTTATTGTTACCTCTTCTCCCCAACCCTGGCCCTACCTAGCAGGTGACTAAAAGGTCATTTTCAAGCAGTTACACACAGATGAATAAAGAACAACTTCTCCCTAATTTCCTACTTTATCTGGAAGGTGTGCTAAAGGTAATAAATGCAGAAGTATTAAATAATTGGTCTACATCTAAAGGTCTTCTGGCTAAAACCTTAAAGCCAGACCTATCAAAGTGCTCACAGAACAAAGGGGGTTTTTGAATCCATGGAAAAGATTCGCTATCCTTGAAGGCATTTGAGATTATAACAGACATGGGTGTTTTCCAACAATAGGAAAAGGAGAAATCACTTGTGTCTGGTACTTGACTGAGACTGAAGTTATGTGAAAAAAGCAAAAATGATGTTTGTAAACAGGTAATTATTCAAAAATCATCTTTATGAACATTTCAGGGCTTCGTCTTTATTTTTCTTACCAAAAGCAAGGACAATTATTCGCAAAACTCTCAACCAAAAGTAAACTTCATATTGATCATGCTGAAGTAATTTTAAAAAATATGATTTGTTCTCTAGATCCTTGCCATTCAAAGTATGGCCCATGGATCAGAAGTATTAGCATTACCTGGAACATTGTTAGAAATTCAGACTCAGGCCCTGACCCAGACCTACTAAATCAGAATCTATATTTTGATGGTGTTCCCACATGATTTGTAAGGACATTAGAGTTTTCAAATCTCCATTCCAGATATTATAAAGTTGTTCAGATGGCCAGTTGTTGAAATGATTCCATTCAGCATTTAAACGTGTAATGGCAAATGCCTATTAAAGATCAGCAAATACTTAATTTGTGTTTATATTAACACTATTATTAATTTAGTCACTGTTTGCTGTTATCGTGACTCTGATTTTATCCAATGGAATTTCTTGAGTTTTCCAAAGTGATAAAGAATCCCTATTTTTTCTTATTTGCTCCTTTAGCTAATTGTTTTAATAATCTTTCTGTTGTGCTTTCAGCCTCCAATGATAGATTATCATTTAAGGATTTTCAAGAGCCTTCTGACAAACCCCTCCATGTTGTCCAGGCAGACACTTGACTCGAAGGCCATTTCCCCATTCTTCCTTGCTTACAGAACCATGATTTGGTTCAGCATCATGATGTTTTTAGCTGTAGTCTAAACAAATCATAATGATCTTATGGCCCTTCACCATATACTCCATTTCCTGTCCTCATGTATAACTAATGGTGGCCCTGTGCCTGAGATCTGACGGAAAAAGGATAAGCTGGAGGCTTCTGGGGAAGTGTTTGCTCCCTAATAGAAACAACAGATAGGAAAAGGTAGCTCACTGGCACCTGTGATTACTTCTTTCAACCTAAACACACACAGGGAGCCCGGCGCTGCGAGAGCAATCTTGAAGTGATTAAAATAAGGACAAAAAGTCAACTGACTGAGGATGGTAGAGTAGAAAAAAGCCTCCTTCCTAATGACTTGATTGAATCATGACCCATGTCCTGGAAGCTCTATTTCAGGGTTTGGGTTATGGAAAAACAAAACAAAGCAAAAACCAAACCAAACCAAACCAAAACCAAAACAACCCTCCCCCCTCCAAACCCTATCTATTTAAGATACTGTTAGTTGGGGCGCCTGGGTGGCTCAGTGGGTTAAGCGTCTGCCTTCAGCTCAGGTCATGATCTCAATACCCTGGGATCGAGCCCTGCATTGGGCTCCCCGCTCTGCAGGAAACCTACTTCTCCCTCTCCCACTCACCCTGTTTGTGTTCCCTTTCCCTCTGTGTCTCTCTCTGTCAAATAAATAAATAAATCTTTTTTTTTTTTAATTTTTTTTAAAGATACTGTTAGTCTACCTTGTTGTTGTAATGCTGAAACCGTTCCTAACTGGTACAAATATGAATGCTTACTATAGTCAAGGAACTGCTCGGTAAGTTTGAGGAGTTTTGGAATACATGGCTAGTGGCACGAAGTAGGGCAGCATAAGAACTGGATTCTGATACCAGCCTCTCAAGCCCTTAGCTGTGTAAAATTGCAAGCCTGGTTTTGCAGGAACTTTGACTCCTCTATTTACAAGGTCAGAGTCAAAACACCCAGTACCTTCTTTTCTAGCAAAAAGAGGAAAATGGGCCAAGTTCTGGAGGTTTCCCCTCAAATGAGGTTTTCTTAAACTTTCTAGAGAGTCAGATGTTTTCATGGCTGTTGGTTGTTTCCTATAAATAAGGTTTAGTTACGGTATCTTCCCAGTGGCATATTTTTGATGAATATAGTGCTTTTCTTTCTCTTTGGGGGATGAAAAAAAAAACAAAAACAAAAAACCTAAAGTTTTAATAAGATTTTTTTAAACAACTGTCTTCTTTTTCAAGCTAAACAAAATTTTATGCTGAATTAAGACCAATTTCCTCATATTGTATTTTAAATAAAGGATTAAAAACAAAGCCACATCCAGGTCCTATGGGGAAAATAGAAACATTACAAAAGAAGTGGTTTTTTGGCTTTTTTTCAGAGAAAGAGAGAAAGCAGGGGAGGGGCAGAGAGAGAATCTTAAGCAGGCTCCATGCTCAGCAGCCCAGAGCCCCACTCAGGGCTTGATCTCACGACCCTGAGAGCCATCAATCATGACTTGAGCAGAAACCAAGAGTCGGATGCTTAAACGACTGAGCCATCCAGGAACCCCATAAGAGAAGTATTGAATTAGCATTTGTAGTATTTTAGGTCTGGTGGTTGTTAGGTAAAATTTGGTATAGACTTTTCAAACTTGTGGGCTTTGACAGTCCATACATATCCACCAAGTGGTTTTAATCCACCCAATCTTTTAAAAAATTAGAACTTTTTGCCAGCAATTCCTTTGTTCCTGGTCCACCTAACACTGCCCCCATCTTTGCATTTGCTCCATATCAGAAGCACCTGCACTCTCTCAATGCCAAAGCTGCATTATGGTGGGTGGTAAGGTCGATAATGGTGGGTGTTTTGGGTTGAGTTGTGTCCCCTCAAAATGATGTTGAAGACCTAAACCCCAATACCTGTGAATGTTACCTTGTTTGGAAATAAGGTCTTTGTAGATGATCAAATTAAGAAGAGGTCATTAGGGTGGGTCCTAACCCAATATGGCTGTGTCTGCATAAAAAGGGGAACCGTGAACACAGAGGGGTGGAAGATAATGTGAAGACATGGGGAGAACACCATCTACCGGCCAAGCAATTTCCAAGGCTGCCAGAAGCTAGGAGAGAGGCGTATAAAATTCTTTTTGGGTTCCTTTTGAAACCATAGTTCAAAAAATTTGCTTTTGCATTATCTTTAGTAGAGATAACAACTATGTGATAAGATAGATCTGTGTCCATTTGGGGGAAAGAGTTTTGTTAGTCCCCAGGCTTCACTTAAAAACCCTAGTCCCTCTGATCTTAAAGGTTTTGGCTTTCAATTTTTAGTATTTGTATTCTTAGGGAGGGATTCCTCATCAATTTCTATATGTGAAGATATAAAACACCAAAGTAGAAATGAATTTTTTTTTGTTTTTTATTTTCTTTTTATTTTGCTTTTGGAAGTAGGTTTTTAATACACCAAGTAAAACTAGTGTTACTAGTATGCATGTTCAGAGGAAAACTTCCCACAATAAAATTCCTAGATAGAAGTTAAAAGCCCTGCACACCAAGCTACTCAGGTAAGAAGAGCGTAGCAGTTCTTTAATGTTCCTTGTAAAAGGAAGGTACAAAGACATGGTGAAGCTATTTTGCTTGCCACGTCAGCATTCCTTTGAGAAGGAAGAAAGAAAATATATTGTTGGGAGTTCTTCAATTTAGCTCTACAAAGACTTAAAAATATTGTGACTTTCAAAGGCACTTTGGCAGAGTTGTAAAACCGCCTGTCACCCCTCCAGACTATTCTATACACAAATGTAGTTCTAGTTTTTTACAAAATACTGCTTTGATCACTGAGCTCCTTGGTCAAAATTGATAAAGGCTTCTTCCTGTGTGTCAGCTCATGTCTGCACTTTTCAAGATCCTTGCTTGATAATCTGTACCCATCTTACCTATCCCAAATGTTATTTCACATTTCCCCATCATAAAATGTATGACCTTGGGGTGCCTGGGTGGCTCGGTGGTTAAGGGTCTGCCTTTGGCTCAGGTCATGATCCTGAAGTCCTGGGATCGAGTCCCACATTGGGCTCCCTGCTTGGTGGGAAGCCTGCTTCTCCCTCTCCCACTCCCCCTGTTTGTGTTCCCTCTCTCACTGTTTCTCTCTGTCAAATAAATAAATAAAATCTTAAAAAAAAAAGAAGAAGCTGACAAAATGCCCACTAATCCCCTTCTCCTGGTGGAGGAAGGCCATCACTGGAAGCTACCATACCCATCGCCACTTATTTTATGTAGAAGGACTGTTGTCCTGGAAGCTATAGATACTTACAAAAATGGCAACATTTTACTAAAGACAACATAGAATTACAATGGCCATTATAAGGAATGTTCTAGTTAGATAAGAACAGAATGGAATAACTGTTTTAAATTCACATCCAGAGGCCTCCAAAAGTTCTCAAAATTCTATAATAGTTTCATTACAAGATTCATTGCAAAAGGCTAGTGAGAAAGAGATAACAAGGTACCTAAAAGAAGACTATAAGATGGGGGTTAGCAGGCCGAGGGAACTCCTATGCTGCCCTCCATCTTCCTTCATTTGAGTGCTCATTCTAGTCATCCTCTCTGAATGGCCTTTCCACCCTGAAGAGAGTATTAAAGAGTGACCTCTTAAAATAAGACCACCTGAGGCTACAGGCAATCCTCTTCAGATAACTTTCACTCCCTGGTCCAAGGCCAAACTAGGGGCCTTAAAGAATTTCTTAAATCTAGGGATGATCCTCAAAAGTTTTTGTAAATAGATTAACTCCTGAGCCCAGTTGAGAGATGGAAATACAATTTTATGTTTTCGCTCCCTTTCCATATCCAGACCAATTGGTTATTGATCCTATTCTCTCCCAGCTATTGTCTTCTTACTTGTCTCATTTTATAGCTTAAGAACTCGGCTTAGCATTCTGCCTGCTTGGGACATGCAAGTTTTCAATTCTTTAGACTCTCTTCCGCAATTACTCTAGATCCTGTGAAGATATCCTTTGTACCCTCACTGTGGATGCTTCCATGGGGTACAAAATACTTGGGTCCATGGGGTTGTTTAATACTGCTACATGTATTTATTGCACCAGCTGAAAACCAACAAGGTATCTGCAAGGATTTAATAACTTTCTGATCAGAAATTTGTCCAAATCAGAAGAGGATATTCAGAGCCTCAATAAGGGTTTGTAGACCTTCTCCCCTAAGCTAAATGTACCCAGAGAATATGTCTTTCTTTCCTTTACTATGGTATTGGCCTGGAAGGATAGTGCCATTCATCTGTATCCCCCAGGCCATTGGGAAGGGGGTGGGTAATTTTTCAGACTGCCATGATGCTGGAGACCCCTTGGTTTGTTTCCCTAACTCTAGTTAACAGCCGCAAACTTGGGGAACTTTGTGTCCAGGCTCTGTGGGAAAAAAAAAAGAGAGAGAGAGAGAGAGAACATAAGGCAAAATTAATGAGAATAAAATTGCTTATGTGGTCTATAGATGCTTAAAATTTCAGTGGCCTCATGTCTGTCACTTTTCCAGTCCCAAGCCACAGTTTGAAACGGGGATTACCAGGAGGCATTCATGCTTCAGGTTACACTTCCTTTTGGCAGGGCCCTATATTCCTGGTTAGGAGTAAATGGAAATGAGGTTATAGTCAGGAACCTCTCCTTAAGTCTTGAAAATGTTGCAGAATCTGCTGCCAAAACCATAGCTGCCCAACAAAAGTCCTTAGACTCTTTGTAACTGTAAAACATCGTTCTTGAGAATCGGATAGCCCTTGATTTTCTTTTAGCTGAGTGAGAAGGTGTCTGTCTGTGCTCTGGCCAGTGTCACCTGCTGTACCTAGATTAACACTTCTGAGGAGGCTGAAACGCAGCTTGCTCACTGAGCACAGGGCTTGGTTTAAATGGGTGACTCTCTCAATGGGGTCTTTCTTTGATTGGTTTGGGTCTTGGGGATCGTGGCTCTGAAGGGCATGGCAAACGTCGGGAATAGTTATCATAATAATATCCCTTGTGCATTGTATTCTCTTAAAAGCTTTAAATGCATGTTTGCAGCTGCCAGCCATTAAGCAAATGATCTCCCTAAGACTGCAACATCAAAAGGGGGACAAAGAGAATGACTGACAAAAAATTGTGAGCCTGATGTTGTGGCCTGTGAATACCACGGAGATTCAGCCTCCCGGCCCCTCCAATTTTTCTGTTCTCTAGCAAATCCATTCTACACAATGTAGCTCCAAGCAATTTTAAAAACAACCTCTTAACTATAGGGAACAAACTGAGGGTTGCTGGAGGGAGGTAGGTGAGGGGATGGCATAATTGGGTGATGGGCATTAAGGAAGGCACTTGATGTAATGAGCCTTGGGTGTTATATGCAACCAATGAATCACTAGATTCTACCCCAGAAACTAATACTACACTATATGTGAACTAATTTGAATTCAAATAAAATCTTGAAAAAAAAAATAAAAACAAATAAAAACAAAACCAGAAATCATGCCACTATTTTTTTTAATGTGATCTCTACCCCCAATGTGGGGCTCAACCTCAAGATCAAGAGTTGCATGCTCTACCAACTGAGTGAGCCAGGCACCTGCCAGATTGTAAAAGAAAGGTGCAAGGCTACTAGATCTTATATGGTTTGGTCTCTACTTACATCTCCCATTTCATTACCAATTTCAGTTCTACTCCAGATTTCAGGCACATAGCCGGCTTTTCTTTCACTGAAACCACCTTCCAGTTATCTGCCTTAATCATTCCACTGGCTGCACCCCCTCACCCCACCATCAGCCCTGCCTTTGCGTGACTAACTTCCTCTCCATGCCTCAGACCAAATGTCACTCTTCAGGGATGTTGTCCATGAGCCGTCCCTCCCTCACTAAACTTGGACTAGGTCTCATTTCCCCCTTCCACAGCCCTCTGAATGTCTCATTTGTGCTGGTCACAATCGTCACAATTGTCAGGAAGTGAATATTTTTATGTTTCTGCATAGTTAGGGTTTTCGGGGCAAATTTTTCTGGGGCTTGGGTTAAAGGACCGATCTTGAAACTTAAGACAGTAGGAGACTCGCTTCCATGGAGGTGTCTGTTTATTTCAAGGGATTCTAAGATCCTGAGGCATGAAGATGGTTTGAGAGTGCTCTTGGAATGAGACCCTTGTGTGGAGTTCATTTCAGAGAAACTTGTCTTCTATCTTCCCTGGAAACATTTATTTACATTCCAAAGGGTAAAAACCCAGGATGCTTTCTATTCTTCCCTGAAGGAGAGTTTGTGTACTTTAGGGAGCAGAGTTTTCTCTCACAGCCTTATGAAGAGAGGGCAGGGGTGGGGGGATGGTGGGGGACAGCCATCCCTCTTCTACGAAACTCTCGGATTCTTTTGGGGTTCTTCACCTAAAAATAGACTTCAGCAAATATAATGCAACATCTGGCTCTCATTGTATACCTCGGAAGGGGGAAATATTGGGGCTAGGGAACTGGTGCAGTTTTGTTTTGTTTTGTTTTTACTGTAAGTAAATACAAATAGTTTTTCTCTGCCCCAGAAATCTTGTCTCTAACTCTCAGAATAATATAAATAAGTAAATTTATTAAAACATATCAATATTTACAAATTTAACTTCTGTGCTCACAAATGGACTATAATGTCCTCCAGTGTAGAAATCCTTGAGATTCATTATGGTATTCCTAGTGCCTGGCATATGTGGTGCTTAAGAAATCTTTGTTGATTGCTTGTTGAGTAAGTAAGTGAATTTTCTCAATGCCTGAAGAATGATTAAGTGTCATTCAGTAGACAGTGAGAGCTGGTCTAATAGACCAAAGCTCGTGATGGCTCGCAAGTAGGTAAGGGCTTCCGGACATATTGTCTGAAGAAATCCAGAGGCTTGCAGCTGGTCAGTAGGCTCAGGGCTGATGGGCCAGTGGCAGTGTCCCTTTACCTGATAGATTAGTTTTGGGTTATCATTCATACAGCCTTAGACATCATTCTGACTTGTTGCTTTCCTGGGTACATTCCTTACAGAAAGAGTGTTTCCTCAGAGCAAAGGCTCTGGGGTATACACTGCCTTGAGTCAAATCCCAGCTCTATCCCTTGACAGGGGCAACTTACTGGACTTCTTTGTGGCTCAGGTTCTTATCTGTAGAATGGGCAGAATCATAACATCATCGATGTTGTGAGGGTAAAAGGAGTCCATTTATGCATAGGAGTTAATAATATAATGGATTGTTGTGAGGGAGAAAATGCACTAATTAATGTAAAATCCTTAGAAAAATACCTGCCACCTAATAAGTTCTATGGGTTTATTTATTTATTATTTATTTATTTATTTATTTATTTATTTATTTATTTGCCTACATAATATTCAATTTAGAAAGGGTTCAGAGAGAGAAGAAAAAAGTGCAGTGAATATGAAAAAGAAGCATTTTTGGCCAATGAAAAATATAGTTTAAAAAATCTAGTCAAGATTATAACCTATAGATTCTTTGGTTAAGAAATAATTTCTTCAGGTTCAGTGGCAAATTTTATCACTAAAATAATTGCCCCCAAATCAGTGCACGGTAAGTGAAATCCTGCCTGAACTATCTGGATTGTGTAAAAATAAGAATCACATCTAACTCTATACAGAAGGCAGGATATATTTTTTAGTTACAAAGAACTATTGTCAAACATTCTAAAAAAAAAAAAAAAAAAAGGCAGGAAAACATTCTCTACCTTCCAGCAAGCCAGAAAACTGTTTTCAAAGGCTTTTTAAAAACTATGTTTAGTGCTTGCTTTTATTATCATTTGGAGGTCTGCTTTCACAAGATGAAATATAATATTTAGAAGAGGAAAGAAGCTGCCTCGGGAACATCTGAAGCCTGCCTGTTACTTTAATGGCTTAAGTCTCTTTTTATCTATTCGACAAACAATTATTGAGAGTGTGCTTTGGGCAAAATGCGCGGTAAGCTGTCTATGTGTTTATTGGTAATGTGTAGCAAGCCGGCTTCTCCTCGGTATTCAGGGAGGGGCAGCCTCGCAAAGGCACCTAAAAGAGTTAATAGACCTCATTAGGTAACACATGGCACCACCATCCACCCATTTTTTGGTTGGATAGCATTACCAAAGAGGTCAAGGTCTTCATTTGATCTCTGCCTGAAGAGGTTTCAGTCTTGCTCAGCAGTTTTGGGTCACAAACCATACCTTGACCTAACAATCTAGGCCGGGGTCATAATCAGGCAAGAGGGTATGTTAGAGCAAATGTGTTACTGTCATTGATATTGCGTGTTCACACTCTATGACTTTGTATTGGAAGGATGGTACTTTATTTTTATTGCTATCAACTCATTTGTAAAGAAATAGGTAAAGAGAATTGCCTAAGAACATGGTATAAGGCTTTTATTTCTGTTTTCACTTTTTTATTTTATTTCCAGATCACAAATTTATAATTTCAAACAAATGTTGTTATCCTTAAAAATGAGTTTAAAAGAAAAAGACTGAGTTAAGGGAAGTTCTACCAGCTATCAAAGTATATTTTTGGGATAGAAACACATTAAAGGGCATGGTTTTAATGGAATTGATTAAAAAAAAACAACTCAAGACTTTGCTTTTCAATATGTTATTTGTCTTAGATATTAAAGTATCCTTTTATATTTATGGAAAAGAGTATGCTAATAAATAATTCCTAGCTATATTACATTATTTGACAACCAGTCCCCAGTTACTTTCATTACATTAAATAGCAGTAAACATGAAAATGATGTCTCATAATGCATTGATAAACTTTATCATTTTCTTGCTGAATTTATCACTAAGACAGCTCACATCATTTTCACATCATTTAGTAGATTCAACATGTTTTCAAGGCTACTGACATTTCTGTTGGTTTTGAGTGGCTTTTAATGTTTATTTGTACTTGGGTAGGAACTGAAAAATCTCATTAAAAGACAGTTGCTCATTTCCGTTAAGGGTCCATGAAATATGGATGGTAGTATTTTTTTCATCTGAGTCCAAGGTGAACAAGAAGAAAGAATACTCAGAGATCTGAAACACCGACTCATTTGCTCAAGAAATTTCCTTAGTAGTAATAACTTTTACCTGTTATTTCTTTTGAAATATGTGATAATTTCCAATGGGCAAAGACCACCAACAGAGAGTGACATTAAACAAAGATCAGGTGCAATTTAACTTGCTTGGAGAAGTATTCCAGAGTTTCTGCAATGTTGTAAAACTTCTTGAATACCATTTAAAGCATAAAATTGTATAAAATTTGATGTACATTTATTTAATACCGAGTTCCAGTCTCCCCTTAAATGCAGAGAGGCTGTCCTATAGGCAGAAGTTGGTTTATGTGTTTATTCATCTATTTGTTCGGTGAATGCTTATGGACTGCCTAAGTAACTGCGATTTAAGATAAAAAGTGAAAAATCAAAAAGAGAGATATATGGACAAAACATTGATGGAAATAAAAACCCCACTGCTTTCAGTGTGCATGGCAAGGGGCTTAGGGAATTCTTACCTAAGCTCCCGTGAAATTATGATAGTCCCTCAACTCTCACCAGGCCAGATCAAAGTGATCTGCAGAGTTCAGGTACATTTGCCGTGTTGGTACACAGCTAAGGGTAAGTGCACTACGGAAGTACAGCCAAGAATGAAGAAATTATCAAGGTCAATGCCCAAGCTACTAGCTCTCAAAAGATCTTTCTCCCTCTCTGCACATGTCATTGTAGTTAAGATTAAATGCTTTTGCCATTTGTAGGCAAATTTGAAATTTGGGAGAAATGGTATAAAGATGGGTTTGATGAAAATTCAGCCAACTTTGTTTAACTCGAAAATTAGTATCCTTTGACTTGAGTTAAAAAGATGTGTGTGTGTGCATACATGGAGAATTGTGGCACGTAAAGTCATGCAGTGTGCATGTGCGCACGTGCTTTCTTTAGATACAAGGTGCCGTACTTCTCTGACAGAAGAAACTAAGGTAGCCAAGTAGAGTGTCATTGATAAAGTGCTTTACTCTATGTTCTTTAGGTCTAATGCCTTAGGTTGATTGTATTTCTGATTCAAATATGCTTATTCTCACAAGATTTTAGAATTTAGTTATGACAAATCCATTCCACTAATTTTCTTTTCTCTTTCTTTCCTTCTTCTTCTTCTTCTTTTTTTTTTTTTAAGATTTTATTTATTTGTCAGAGAGAGAGAGCACAAGCAGGGGGAGCTGCAGTCTTCCCGCTGAGCAGGGAACCCGATGCGGGGCTCAATCCCAGGACGCTGGGATCATGACCTGAGCTGAAGGCAGAGGCTTAACGACTGAGCCACCCAGGCGCCCCTCTTTCCTTCCATCTTCTCTTTCTTTCCTTCCTTTCTCTCTTTTTTTTTCTTTCCTCTTTTCCCCCTCCCTCTTTGTCTTTTTTATTTATAAAACTTTGCCAATATGGGCGTTAGGAAGGTAGGCAATGGGTGTTATCTAAAGTAACATAAAGTAGGATTAAATTAGTTAAGAAAGACAGTGTGAAGATTAATTTAGTAATTTCTATCTTCTCTCTACCTTATTATTATTCAGATATTTAATCCAGAAGTTGTTTGGGAACCTAAATTATCTAGGTAGTTATTTTGGTACTCTACTGTATTTATTATGTAAATACAGTCACCAAGTGAAACTTTAAGTTTACCCAAAAAAAAGTACAGAATATATACATCGCAAAAATGATTATTGAATATATGCAATAAATTCATGTAGATAAACACACTCTGTGCTACTGGAGCCTACACGAGAAAGCAAAGGACAATCAGAAATTTCTGGACTTCTATAAAGTACTTACCTTTTATCTAAAAATCAAAATTTTAAGTTGCTCTCAATACTTTTAAAAGGCTATACCCAATTTGAATGTAAAGTGAAGAAAATCTTTACCTCAAATTTTTCTTAGTACTTTGCCATCTATTTGAGAAATGAATTTCAAAAGACTATGTTTACTGTTATAATAAAAATATTTATTATAAAAATGATTACATCTCTCTGTACATAGAGAAAAAAACACAATTTATACATCAATAACTTAAGTGGTCCTGAACATTCAGTAACCATCTGCTAGAATCCTAAAGTTTTTCCATAGATTTCACAAATACCAGTGTAGACTATTTCTATTTTATAGAACTCAATTTGCACAGTTTATGTTATTGTGATATTAACATTTCTTCTCTAGTATTTTAAAGATAGTTCACAGTGTTGGGGTTAATTACTGAATCAACTGCTTTAAATCTTTGGTAAATACAAGTATTTACATGCAAAATGTTTAAGTTCAGTGAAAACTAAAAAGTCAAATAACCTATTGCAAATAGTTTTGTGTAATCGATAAATGCATGAGCCAGAGTCCCACCATCAAGAAAAGCCACTCTCTAGGACTTCTCATGATAGAGTCTGACATCCACAACAAATCAGTTGAGGCCTCTATGGCCATGACCAGAGAAGCACCACAATTCTAGGCCACAACAAAATTAAACACGAATGTTAAATTCAACATATACAAACAGTACTGATTCTTTTACAACGCAGAAAATTCTAGCTTTTTTTTATATCCTGGTTGACACATCAATTTGACATGGATGAGTTTATTATCTCATAAAAGCCCATTATCTCGCAAAAGTGAGAGAACCATTTAAAGAAGCCATTCTGTTCTGAAAGACATCAATTCATCCTCTTGCCAGTAATTTATCTATGAAAATATAGATCATTTCTTGAAATAATTTGTAGGGGAAAAAGCAAGATGCCTACTCTCTGTTTCCTTCCTTCCCCGCTTCCTTCCTTCCTCCTTTCCTCCCTCCCTTCGTCTCTTCCTCCCTCCCTTCCTTCCTTCCTCCCTTCCTTCTCTGAGAGTTATGTACTAGACAGGCCTGTCAACCTGCCTATTATACTTGAAGTCCCCAAAAGTTCCATATGCATTACAACTTTCATTTATCAGCCCTCAGTCTCAATGATTCAAATGAAAGCCTCCTGGCATGAAAACCTCTTACTCCCAGGCTATTTGTTAAAAATGTCCCAAGAAGTCTTTAAATTCTAATGTTCTCGAGCCATTTGATAATTAGGAATCATTTTTAATGTTAATGCAGGAGTGTAGAGAATATAATTACACATATATCAAAAATGGATCTTTTTAAGCCTAGAAAGGGGATGCCATCATTGGATAACCACCATTGCAGGGGAGAGAACAGCCCCTCCTACTGATTTAGCTTCTGAATGCATGATTTCTTTCCCTAACATTGGTTTTTCCAATCTACCATCTCATTCATAAAAAAAGCAAGGGGAGAGATAGTTTTGGCTATCACTTTGGCAATTCTTCTCCCCCTCCAACCGCCAACATCCTGAATTCAGTGCCTATTTTAAAACTCACCCAAGACTAGGCAGGCACCTGGCAATAAGTGTTCACTTATGACAAGAAGTGTGAACAGGAGAGCAGCATAATGGAGATACAGTATTCATCAGGAGAAGCTTTGTTCTGAGTTTCTCCACTGGCCCAATGCCTTGGCTGCAACTTTGAATAAAAGTTGTTTTGATTCATTCCTCCTCATTCAAATAACATACAAAGTAAATGTTATTTAGTCACCAGTTTTCCTCCCTAGAGCACACAGAAATATAGGAAATGTACCTTTACATACATTTCTAATGACATAGCATAAGCTAAGCCCCACCCCTTTGATGGCAGGGAGATATTGGCATATGGACACTTGAGATGCAATAAATACCAGTATCTTATGCCATCAACAGCAGGCCTAAAATATCAGTCTTTGCAAGTGCTAGCTTATATCTTCACTTTGCTCACATTCCCATCCTTGTTGATACAGACATGGCAAACTGAGGCTTTTCCTGGATTTAATACAAGCTCGTACGTTATGCTAAGTTAAAGAATAATGCCTACACTACACTTTCCTGGGTCAGAGAAATGGGCTTCGTTCCTCTTTGCACCGCTGTTCCAATCAAGGAGTTTTTGTTGCTTTTGTTTGTTTTTGAGGAAACAAGAGTTCACACTCAACCATGCAGGAAGCAGCACTGGCATAGACCCACTTTGATCCCGTAAAGTGTCCCGAGTGTCCCTCTTCACAGAGCCACTTTCCCCTTCGCCAGGTTCTTTGGTTCCTTGCTGGGGATACACCAGTCGTCAGCCTCGATGCTCATCTGATAATGTTTGAAGGCTGATTTGTTAAAGACTGGGAGTTTTTCTACAGACTCTGACGATAAAGCCTGCATGAAGAGGGGGGAAGAAAAATCAACTCAAAGTATTCATGGCATGATTTGTACATGAAGTGATTATTCAAAATAAATCCAGACGTAAGTATTCAAACATTCAAATATGTTCCTTTAATTGATTCAGTTAATAAGAGCACACCATAGCCCATAGTATGCTAGGCAGTGTATAAAAGTAAAGTAAAAAACAAATATTATTTCTACCCTCTAGGGGCTAAAATAGCATATATACAATTATAAATTGGGGAACAGAATTTGTCTTCAATATTTACACCTGTCCCTTGTTCAGATATTGCTGATGTGACAGAACTGAATAGCAAAGCTATTCTTTCTTTACAAAAACCTTTGCCTCTGTGATAAAGAGTCCTAATCTGATACTATTAATTTATTAAAATCTGATACTATACATCTATCATCTCTTAATCTTTCCCAGTACTTGGAAGACTTTTGTTCATTTAAGAAATGAATACATTAACTATCTTCAGATAGTCAAAAGCCTCTCGGCAAATAATTCCCTTGCACAAAATGGGAGCCTACAAAAATAATGTTTTAGTTACTAATATCTGTAACTACATTTTCAGCCAAAACAGCTGGAAAACAATTAACGAATCAGGACAGTGACCTTAACAAATAAATTGAGGCTTTATCAGAAATAGAAAAAACATGTTTCAAGTTTTAAAGTTTAATCAGGAAATGCCAGGCATCCCACTGACTGCTTGTGAGCAGTTAGCTTTTCCTTCCCTGGATTTCTAATAAGGTCAGCTTAAGGTCTTGAGTATCTTGGTATCCGCTGTTTTCTAGGCTGGAACATTATTAGCATGTATTTCCCATGAGTTTAAGTAAAACCAAGGTACAGCTATTCTCACAGATGCCAAAAGGTGTTGGTTTAAAAAATTCACATGAGGATCTCCTCACTTGGAAACTAATATGCATCTTGAGAAACAATTTAGCTTCACTTGAAGCAGGTAGCTTGGCCCCACTTCTAACTGGTAAGTTACCATATTAAATATTATATAGTACAACTACACATACCAAACAGAAAATACAATGACTTATGGTGGTTATTTGCATTAACTCAGTTTGGGGTATTCACGGGGGACCACGGAACTCGGGGCCATAAAAACAGCATTGCTTTCAGAAATACTGTTTCGGGGCGCCTGGGTGGCTCAGTTGGTTGGGCGTCTGACTCTCGATTTCAGTTCAGGTCATGATCTCAGGCTCATGAGATCGAGCCCCGAGTCGGGCTCCACACTCAGTGGGGAGTCCACTTGAGATTCTTTCCCTCTCTTTCTATCCCTTCCCCCGCTTGCACTCACTCTCTCTTTCTCGCTCTCAAATACACAAATAAAATCTTAAAAAAAATAGAAATACGATTGTTTCTACTGAATTGAAAGGATACCTTTAAATAGATGATGGCCTCTGTTCCATATCCTGACATAGAGTAGAGATTCAGATCTCCCTGAAAGTACTTGGCATAGAGACGAGAAATTGGCAAGCCGTAACCAAAACCAGCCTAGAGGGAAAAGATCAGTTATTGGCAAAGCAATGGACATGCTCATTGAAATACAAAACATAGGAAGGAGTTATTATCCCCCCTGCTACTGATGTTCTAGAACCCAGATAAGTATTTTCTGCTTCCAAGCCGAGACCTCTCGTGAATTGTTTCACCGTCTTCAGCTTACTTTCTCATGCTTTCTCCTATCCCCCACGCCCAATTTAACTAAATTGACTAATTTGCCTAAATACTTCCTTGTAATCCTTGCTTTACATTCAGAACTAGGTGGCTGGGATGAACTTAGCCTTTAATTGGTCTTACCAAAGGAGCATTCCGGGGATTATCCATCACGGGCGTTGGTGCAGTGGAGTATGTGTAACTAAAGAGGCGGTCAATGATCCTCAGGGGAACGCCACCTCCTCTGTCCGAAATCTTAAATAAACAAACAAACCAAAGCTATGCATTAAAAACAAGGTGCATTTATCGATCTAAAAATGTTTTCCCTTTATTTAAAAGTCACCCGGTGTACATGACCTTGATCTGCGGCTCAAAGCAGAGCACTTTATGATTACTGACACTTTTTTAGTTCTCTCAAGAGAGACTCAAAAGAACAACAGAGAATGGTTACCTTAATTGTAAGATCTTCTTTTCCCAAGACAACAATCACTTCAATTGGTGTAAGGGAAGGCCAGTTTTCCTGGTGTTCAACTGTTGCTCTCATCGCATTCTAAAGAAATCAAAACCATACAGAATTCAATGGCAGAAGAATGAGAAACAATAAATAACCGTTTTTTATGTTTAAAATAAAAGCAGCACAGAGGGTAATTCAAAGTTCCTATTTTTTTTAAGTTAGTAGTAAAATAGCTCTGTAAATAGCCATTTATGAATGTGTCATGCAGGATGTATAATGAAAAATATTCATTTACCATGTAATATAGCTCCTGGGAGTAATGTCTAATGGAAAAACAATTCTGCTAGCTGTCAAGTTCTTATTTGTAAGCTTAATTTAAATGTAGAAATTGGTTTGTATAGTCCATTTCCTGGCTCTCTCTTTTCTGTCTTTCCATTACATTTTACATCCAAGCACCAAAGACTATTACATAACAAATGAACAGTGAATCATTGAACCAATTTATTGGCTTTTATAAAAGTTGCTGGGAAAGGTTGTTACTATTTAAAAGGATAGTAAATAATTCTAAATTAAATTTCAATTTGCATTTGATTATCATTTTAACTTTTACCAGTGATGGCAAAAAAACTCTAGGAGTTGGATCATTCAATTTAAAAATGAATGAAATCAACGAAAAAAGTATCTTTTGTCCTTTTACAGAGAAGAAACTCAAACAAGTTTGCAGACAACTGGATGAATCTCATACAGATAAAAGTTTTGGTTTATGTCGCCCGTTTTCCTCTCTAATCTTCTTGTGGTACATTATCTGCTTTCTGGTTTCTATATGATACTAAGTTCTAATCATCAGCTGAAGTAAAAGAAAATAGATCAGATGTCTGTAGTACAATCAATACCTCATTGTACTAACATTAGAATAAGGTAGGAAACAGTAAGTTCTGAGAAAAGCTAAATCGGAATTAGTGGCAAATTTCAGGTTTTTTAGGCTTCCTCCTCCAGGAGTCCCGGAGACTCTTGGAAAGCATCACAAAGCTTCAGGTGTTTTTTTCTTTTTTGGTAAAAGTACAGTTTTGGTTTGGTCTTAGAACCTGGGGCAGGATTTGATTCTTGGTACCTGGCTACGCCAGACCAGTAACATTCACATCCTTGGTGAGCTTGTTAGAAATGCAAATTCTCAGACGTACAGAATCAAAATCTCTGGGCCAGAGCCTAAGAACCTATGTTTTAAGAAGCCCTCCAGGTGATTCCAATGCATACTAAAGTTTAAGAAGCACTGTCCTAGAGTCTTGCTATGGAAAGTGTTGGAGTGTGGACCAGCAGCAGCACCTGCCAGCTTATTATGAATTCTAAACCCCACCCTAGTCCCACTGAACCAGAATTTTAACAAAATCCCAGATGACTCACATGCACATTAAAGTTGGTCATGGAGGGAACTGACTGCCTTCTGAGTATATTCTAGACTCAGGTTGGAACCCTGCCTGCTACCTGCAGTAGCTCTGGACCTGAACGTCTGGATTCGGAGCTAGACCATCCTGCTGGGGTGGAGGTAACAAGGCCCCATTTACTGTAGCATTCACCCCCTGACCTTCCTTAACAAATGCATGAATGACTAGTGCTTTGTTGGACACCTGAAAAAATAATAAGAACAGGGAGCACGAAGGCATCGTGAATCATATTGCGCGTTCTCCAATATGTGTGGATGCTCTCATGAACCGCATGTGCCCTTTCCAACGCTAACTGTAGCTTTTTTCTGTTAGGAGCCCTGAAGCATGTTTGGGAGAAGATAGCGAGGCTCCCACTTAGTGGGAAGCGATAAAGGAAATAAAAAGGTAACCTGTGAATTAAAAACAAAACAAAATTGCAATTATTTTTGAAGTGTCATACCTTGAATAGTTCAAAGAGCATATGATGAAGGTGAGAAGGTACATACACAATGTGAATTGGTTGGCCTGGCGATTTTCCTAGGAAAAAATTAAACTCATTTAGAACTGGTAAACAAGTATTTCATTAAAACAAACTTCCGTATCTATTTGATTAACAGAGACTCCTTATTCCCAAGATTAGAATACTCCCCATCTTCCTTTACTCTGAAATTCTACCCTAGAACCTTCCCTCTTAAACAGTAAACACAACTGGCTTATTTTCAAAATACTATTACAGCTGCTGCCTTGTGCTCTATGATTAATTTTTGCATTTCTCTACAAATGTATAAGGTCAGATGAAGTGCATGACAAGGTTGCTATAAATTAGGTTATGTGGGCTATTTCAGAGTTAAAATCATACATTTTAAGAAAGAAAAAAATTCATGTATCCATAGTATAATACTGAAATTAACGTTAGCTATAATTTTCATATTTTATGGGGAAATAACACATTTGATTATTCTTGATTTTTATCAGCCAAACATTAAATCTTACAGGCTAAATATGCTTACATTTCACTGAGAGGCGAAAGAAAACAGAGAAACAAAAACCTCATAATACTGTTTGAGAAGAAAAATAAAAGTATTATTCTTTGGTGTCCCAGGCCTTGGCAAAGTTTGAATCAGAAAACAGAAGGTCTGGCACAATTCCCTCTTTATTTTATCAAACAGTTCAAGCAGTTTAGCTACACATATTATGCAACAATGCTGTTAATGCTTAGAGATATTTTTCAATCTTTATTTGTATTCCTATTTTTAAATTAGCAATCGATTACATGTACATATCCCCAGTCCATGAGTTAGGGTACTTTTAATTTGAGCAACTTAATTTTAACTGTTCTGCTCTGAGAAACACTATGGGATAAGATAAAAACAGTGCCTTGCATTCATCATAATATCATTTCAATGTGGGAAGACCCTCTCTTTTCAGGCACCCTGGAGCTGAAGCCACTGAGGTATGCTCTGCATCCAAAACAGTGGTGTCTACTTACAGTGCAATTAAAACTTTTTTTTTTTTGTAATTTAAAAACATTTTTAAAAGAACATTTAACATGAGATCTACCTTCTTAAATATCTAAGTGTACAATATAGTATTGTTAACTGTAGGCATGATGTTGTACAGCAGATTTCTAGAATTTATTCATCTTGCATAACTGAAATTTTATATCCATTAAGTAGCAACTCCCCATGTACCCCAGCTCCCAGCCTCTGGCAACCACCGTTCTACTTTCTGCCTCTTTGAATTTAACTATTTTACATACTTCAGATGAGTGGAATCACACAGTATTTGTTCCACGACTGGCTTATTTTTTACAGTACAATTTAAAGTGTTTTTGTTTCCAGGTCTTATGAGTAACTTCTCCAGGAGGATATTCCTGCTACCAAGTGGTTCCTCTTACTTCTGGCTTCCCTGCCCCATATTCTGCAATAAGCTATCTTTCTTTGATCTAAGACTGGAACTAGGTTGCTACTCTAAATCTTAAATTACTTGCTCAAACCATTCTTCTTTATGAATCATCATTAGTGACTGAATATGCTCAGTTGGAACTTTCCAATTGAGATGAAGAGAACTTTGGCTTCAATAAAAAAGTGT
This sequence comes from Mirounga leonina, assembly GCF_011800145.1. Lineage (NCBI taxonomy): Eukaryota > Metazoa > Chordata > Mammalia > Carnivora > Phocidae > Mirounga > Mirounga leonina. The sequence continues at coordinate 23,045,579 of NW_023270451.1, forward strand.
ACAAATTCTAGACAAGTTCAGAAGGGAGAAAAAGAACACAGAAGTTGCTTTGTATTTATAAGAAGTAATCAAACTGGGAGAACAGTGAATTTCCTGTAGATTAAGATATGTTTTATTTGTAGCTTACCATTCACTTGTGTGAGCTTTAATTCTGGAGATGTTAAATAATACTGGTCGCAAAGCATCTTTGAACACTCAAAGGCATCTGAAATAGAAGGTTTTTTTCAAAATGATGAAATGAATTTATGCCAAGTAAAATTTTCATGTGATCTTCAGTGTGTGTACTACCCTTACTCTAGAATATTCATTAAAGTACAGGTTTGTATATATGAAAAAAATACCTCTTTAATGTTTTATGGAAGAATTAAGACAGTGTTGAAGTTATAGCTGTGGCAATAGTAATATGCACACTTCAGAGACTGAACACAATACATAAGAATATGGCACATTAGCCATTACTGTTTGGATTTTTATAATTTAATTAATGATTTTATTAAACCCCTGACTCAAAAGCAAAGAACCTTCGTGATAGTATTTATAAAAATATAAATAGAACATTCTGAATATAAATTTATTCACAAAGTCACCTCAACTATAGATAAGTCAATCATATAGTGTATATTTTCAATAAGGGAAATGCAGAAATCTAGAAATTACCTTGGACCACGGCTGCCACATCACAGTTTGGATCAATGCTTCCGATGTGAGTTGGGTCTCCTGTCTGTGAGTCACTAAATATAAGAACTGTTGAAAAATAAAAACAAAAGATGTTGTTATAAAAATCTGGATAATCATGATTAAAATTCTTCTTTCCTAGTCCTACAGGCAGAAACTATCAGTTGCTCTGAAAGAAAATGTTCAATCGTAGTTTTAATTGAGCCCCTGAAGAATGAAACATCTGGGTGGGGTACGGCTTATATTCTACACCCTTCTCAGTATATCAGGACCATGATGAGCTAACTTACTATGCTGGTTCATCAGCATCCGGGTAGAAATGCGGTTCATGTAAAATCGATCCAAGAAATACTGAAGATTTTGATTGGTGACTGGGTCAACTGTACAACCATCTTTATATTCTATGACTCCTTGTGCCATGGTCGGAACTACATTGTGGTGTCTATTTCGAACTTTGATGAGAGTATCTATAAAACTAAGCCAAAACACATTTACAGTTACTGAAAGTTCAAGTAAGTTTCATTCACTTGTATCCCTTAGATTACTTCAAAGAAGGCTAAAGTTTATTTTAAGTAACCATCTAAAGAAATCAAATGATAAAATGTTTGGATGAAGCTTTATTAAGGTTCTCACTTACAGATTCTTCAACTACAATAGAGGGGATGGTATCACAAACAGATTTTTTTTTTCCTTCTAGCTTAATGTAAAAATACCAGCTTTCTAACTGGTGAATTCATTCTGGGAATTCATTAAGCCTTCTCTTTAAAAAATAATAATTAAAAAATAATTAATATTAAAGAGAATTCTAGAGTGCCATTTTGGAAAAAACCTTCAAGATTTCTTCTTGGATTTATAAAAAGATTCTTCTTTCCTAGTCTTACAGGCAGAAACTACAGTTACTCTGAAAGAAAATGTTCAATCGCCAGTGACAATGACATATATTAATATTATGTAATAGTAAATCCATCTGTGAATCTAATCATCAGACTAAATTTATAGTAAAAAATAGATTTCCTTAAAAATAAACAGTTCCCTGCACTTGTTCGTACTCAGCCTCATTTTCAATGCCATCATTCCTTATCACTTTTAAAAAACCAACAAGTCAAAACTTGTCATTTGTAAGGGGGAGGTTATTTTTTATTCAAAGTTGTAGCTCCTTTAATTTATGTCTAAAAGAAATCTTCGAAGTATGTCTGGAAACAATCAAAGTTTTAGAAATGTATTCTTTTTTTTTTTTTTTAATTTTATTTTACTAGGTTATGCTAATCAGTATACAATACATCATTAGTTTTTGATGTGGTGATCCACGATTCATTGTTTTTGTGTAACACCCAGTGCTCCATGCAGTACGTGCCCTCCCATTAGAAACGTATTCTAATACATAGAACTTACTCTGATAATGCTTTCTGGTCCTCTGGGCTTTTCTCATGGAATTCCACCAAATCCATCAGGCTCTGGATATACCTATAAAGTGACAGGTGTGCTTTAAGTTTTAAAGTTGAATAGTCAGATACAAGTGGCTAAATCATTTCAAAATGACTGCAAAAGAGAAAGTATATGTTTAAAGTTAAAACTTTCCTTCAAGACACCTGGAAAACACTATATCTAAAAAAAAAAAACAAAAAAAAAACACAAAAAAACAACAAAGCTACAACTTTAACCCTCAACTTTCTAACTTAAAATTTGTATTTCTTTAATCATTCCAGATCAGTAGTCAGTTTTTTGTTTTATCTGGCAAATGTTTTCTTTTTTTATAGCATTTATAAATAACTTTTTAAGGAAGGCTTCCTATTTTTTCCTACTATATTCATTCATAGGTGAGTAGAAGTCATGAAAGCGGCAGTAAATACTATGGATGATGGGGCACCTGGGTGGCTCAGTTGGTTAAGCGACTGCCTTCGGCTCAGGTCATGATCCTGGAGTCCCGGGATCGAGTCCCACATCAGGCTCCCTGCTCAGCAGGGAGTCTGCTTCTCCCTCTGACCTTCCTCCTTCTCATGCTCTCTGTCTCTCATTCTCTCTCTCTCAAATAAATAAATAAAATCTTAAAAAAAAAATACTATGGATGATGTGTTTCAGATTATAATTGTTTAATATGTGTTTCAGATTGTAAATGTTTAATAATATATATTTATAATTTGTATTTGTAATATATAATATTTATATAACTATAATATATATTGTATATTTATATTTATAATATATGTAATTATATAATATATATTTACAGTATTTTTAATATGTATATATTTCTTAAATCAATAAACAAAAAGCTGTGTAGTCAGTGGATTAGGGTGAGGCTCTGGTGTATGTCTGCCTCAGTGCATACCCCGGTCCTATTCTCTGAAAATCTGTTCCTTTGGGTGATCTACCCTCTCCAAGCCTCAGTATCCTTATCTGTAAAATGAGATGATAATAACTGACAGTTATTAAGTGCTGGCTGTGTGCCAGGTACTGTTTCAAGTACTTTTATTATGGATTAGCTCATGTAACTTCACTCACATAACCCTTTGAAGCATATACTTTATTTTCCTCAGTAACAGACGGGGGAATTGAGGCATAGAGAATTTAAGATACTTGCCAAGAATTCCAGAACTAGGAAGAGGCAAAGGCAGGATCTGAACCCAAAGCCTGCTGTTAATTGGTTTCTAAGTAACAAAGATCAGATCCTCTAAATAGTAGTCCTTCTGTCTATTTCTAGGATAGCATTCCGTGTGCAATGTCAAATTCTTTTATTATTTAAAATACAATTATATTGTGAAAGTATGTACTTTTTCAGGGCAAGATGTCTGTAGCTTTATAACTGTCCTTATGATAATTTACCCTAAATAACTAAAAACATCTTTACATCTTTCAAAAATATTTACTGTTCAGGCCACCTGTTTTCCAATTATGATGCTAACATATTATAAGAATTCATACTCAGATACTAGTCTTAAAAATAGAGACTGTTTCAGAATGATTCACCACTTACCAGCTTTTAACTAATCGCACTGAAGAAGTATTGACTAATCGATCAGGGAGGATATCAATTTCCTTCAGGATATTGGCTAGCCTCACAGGCAATTCTTGTCTCAAAAATGCAAAAGAAGTTCTTTCACACGCATTTTCTGAACCTGTAATAAATAACTTTTATTTAGCTTTGGGGAAAAAGTAGCTCTAAATGATACATTTGAATAGTATTAACTAACCAATATTGAACACACACACATATCATAAAATCATAGTTTCACCCTCAGTTGGGTTACTATTTATAGTAAAAAGAAGTATCTCCTTCATTGTCTTTTTCTTTACTTTCTTTTTTTTAAAAATGACCAATATGAGAATTGTTGTTTTCTTTTTTTGGAAGAGGATTCACTTCCACGGAGTCAAAATATCCCATAGCCCAGTCAACATCACAATGTCAACCTGACAACATCGTTCAGAAAGTTCTAGATATGAAATTGGAGTAGAGGGATAAAAGGGTGGGTAGGAGTGCTGATGTTTCCACATTAGTGATAAATAATACCACAACTAAATCCTTGAAATTTTCCTTGTAAGATCACTGCAGAAAGTCTATAAACCGTTTTGGCAGTAATGCAAATATATGGAAAACCATTATGATAAAGAGACAAAACTGTTAGCAATGCAGAGAGATGAAGGTGGCTAAGGGATAAAATCTGAATTAATTTGAGGCTACTTTGTAATATTAGGAATCCTCCCCCAAAAGTATTATGCTGTGAAGGAGGGTTTTAAAGTTTTTTAAATCATCGTTAAGTAGTGACAGAAAGCAGTAAGTATTTTGACTGGAAGCTTTGGACGGAAAGATGAGCTCAAACCATCCAGCATCAGCGGGTCAGCAAGTGGCCTTGACCTGTAGGCACAAACTGTCAGAAATAAGGCAGATCTAGGAAAGGGCAAGGAGCACTGGCGTCGAGGCTCCAAGGTTCAGCAGGAGAGCAGACTCCAGTTACTTTAAGCAAGGAGCTCTGCCCTCCCTGCACAAAGGCTGAAAGTTAAGGAAGCTCCCCAACCCCAGCGCCCCCACCCGGCCCTACTTCCCAGCTCACCAAAGTCCAGGAGCTGCTTTATGGACAGCGGGGACGGGCTGTAGCGTGAAAAATGCTCGACCTCGCGGGGCACCAGGCCGGCGCTGCTCAGCGAGCCGGCGCTGCGCATCACGAAGCGGGCCGCCTTCATCTTGATGCCCACCCTGCCCGCAAGCGCTGGGGCTGGCTTGAGGGACGAAGGCAGAGGAAAGCAGAACCTGGGACCGAGGAGGGGGCGGTGCGCGTCTAGGCAAGGAGGGCAGGTGGCCTGACTCGTGCACCCGGCCTGGGCTGAGATTCTGGGGTGCTTCCGAGTGGAGGAGGGCGGCAGTAAGTGAGGAGCCGCGAGGGGCTGGAGACTCAAGTTCCCATCTGGTCACCACCCGCCGCCTCCCGCCGTTTTATTTGTTTCCCCGCACGCTCCCCCCCAACTCCAAAGGGGAGGAGTCACTGGGACTTAGAAACGCGTCCAGAACTGGGGCCGCGCCAATCAGCTCAGATAAAGAACTTTGGGCCCCGCCCCCCGGCGCGTGGTCCCGTCGGTGGAAAGACCTGGCACCAGTGCCCGGGGCTGTGAGGAGTAAGGAGGAAGGTGAGGCGGGCATCTGGAGGTACATGGGCTCAAGATCAGGCACTTGGGACAAAGTCCCGGATCGCGTGGGCTGGGGGCCCGCCCAGACTCGTCCTTGTTTACAAGTGAGAGATTGTCTCAATGTCACGCATTCCTGACCAGAAACTATTTCCAAGAATCTGAGCTCCGGGATGTCATTGGTTCTTGCTCAGAACGGGCTTTTACAGTAGCCAATCAGCTGCATTCAAAAGTATGAGCTTCTCTGCCATTGGACAGTGAGAGAAATAAATAGCTTAAAGACTGCTTCTAGTCTTTTCTCCAGGAGCGAACAGTACAAGTCAGGAACTGAAAGTTCTTTTTGGTGAGACTTAGGCTTGAGTAACTTCCCAAAATACATTTACTTTTTCCTGTGGCCATAAAAGGCCATCAATTTGTTTTTCTCCAGTAATACAGTCTCTTCATTAGGTTTACCCTGTTAATTAAAAACAAAGTTATAAAGGGATCAATTTGTCAGTTTAACTCGCCGCCTTCTACCATCAGAATTTATTCACTCTGACCTCCTGTATAGAATGTCCTTAATTCAAATCTTTGTCTACTCTTAAATGTCTAGCACAAACTATGTGCTGCAAGAGGTCTTTCCTGATGGCCTCTCCTCCATCCTTCTAATATGGCCTTTGTCACTTAGACATTATATTGTAGCTATTTATATTATTGTATTGACCTCTCTGAATCCCCTTCCCTGAAAAGGATCAGGGTTGGGACCAAGTCTCGTGTATCCTTGTGATTCCTACCCTGCTTTATCACTACTTAAGCTTAAACAATTGTGCAAACATGGGGGAAGCTCTAAATTGCATCTACACTTGAAGATAGGTTTTGATACCACTATGATCTATTTATTTATTTATTTATTTATTTATTTATTTATTTATTTATTTATTTTAGAGAAAGAGAGAAGGAGAGTGTGTGTGTGAGTGGGGGCAGAGGGACGGAGGGAGGGGGGAGAGAGAGAGAGAATCTTTAGCATGCTCTAGGCAGGACGAAGCTGGACATGGGCCTTGATCCCACCACCCCCAGATCATGACCTGAGCTGAAATCAAGAGTCAGATGATCAACTGACTGAGCCACCGAGGTACCCCTAGGACTTGTATTTTTGTACTCCAAATCCTTTATTAGGTATTTGCATAGCTTGATGAAGCAAGAAAAAAGAAGAGCAAAACAAAAAATGTGTACAAGAAGCCAAACAATGAAATAAAACCATCTCTGATGAAGCAAGAAAAATTTAAGGTAAAAATCCACCCCACTATCTCCCCCCTGGATTACATCTTAAGAACAGAAGTAAAAGAATGTATTTGCTTTTCTTTCCATGTCTGTGGGATCTGGAATAGGCAAAAATATATATTATAAAGAATTACACTCTAATTTGCAGATGAAAGGCCATGGAAAATGATGTATTACAGGCAGGTCTAATTTTGGAAAGCCCCACCAGTGCTCTCCTGGCTTACCCAGCACTACTCCCCTACGTGTTGCCAGATGACTAAAGATCAGGGGAAGTCATATGATGTTCACAGAGATGGCTCAGTGCTGTGTACTGAGGTCACCAAACTTTTGTCTCCACGTCATCCCATCCAAGAATATTTACTGGATTACCCTCACAGTGCATTGTATTCTTCTATGTCATTTCTCTATGATGGAAACTGTTATAATTGGCGACACTTACGATAACTGGGCCGGAATAAGCGGGTAAAGTTGTTTACACAGCTGGCTAAGTCACTTTGTATCACCATGATTAGAGAGTGACCTGGAAAGATAGTGGCACTTGTATTCTCTGGCTGGCCACTGATCTTGGAGGTTAACCAGTCTCTATGGAAGTAAAGCAAAGAGAATTATTATTTGGGGGCAATGGTTATGGAGAAATTTGTGCATTCATCCAAGTAAAGGTAAACCATGAGAGGACTATCAAATGATTTGGTGCTGATGAGCAGGGGGGAGTATCAAAGTTTCCCCCTTGAACACAGTGCTGAACACAGCACCCCTGCTTGAGGCACCTGATTCCTGAACTTTTCAAGAGTATGCTTACCTAGCATCAAGTTAATTCTATCCAGCTTGCTTAGCAGAATCTGATAACGTAAGACCACTGATAGAGCTTTAAGGATGCAAGTGACACTTTCGCCAGAGGGCTGGAGATGTCTAATTTGACAAAATGCTTCAAGACCCTGAAAAAATGCCTTTTCAATTCTTTCACCTCCAGGGACATATTGGGAGGGAGCATTAAAATATAAATATAAATATATATACATATATACATATAAATATATCAAGAACTTCAAAAGCCATGATGGAAGCAAGAGAGAGTATGTGTGTGTATTGCTAAATATAGGTATGTGTGTATGATAGAATATGTATGTATATATGTAGAATATTTAAAGTTAAAAAATTAAAAAATTAACAGCAGACTTGAAGAAATTATTTATAAAATATGTAAGAGACAAATGATTAGTTAAGAAATGGCTGTTTCAGCAGGGAGCAAAATAGTCATGATGTATTCTCTCGTGGGAATTATAGATAATGGCCTGGAGCTACCTTAGATTTGGTAGGCAAGAAAGGTCTTGCTGAGAAAGTGATAATTATAGGCAATTGAGCAGCCTTCTTTTAGGGAGTGAGAAGGGAATATTGGTGAAAGCATAGTGGTGAAGAGATTAGGGAAAGCAAGGCCTAAATCACCATTTGGTCTGTGATATTTCTTATAATTGGTATTTTTAGAGGCTACTAGGTGCAAGGAACTGGACTAAATGCTTTGGTTGGTGTGAAACACCTTCTTTCAAATATCTCAGACTAATAGTGGGTGGTGGAAAACAATGGCTAATTAAAAAAAATTTTTTTTTAATTCACAGGACTTTCATTTAATCCTCAGAGCAAAAAAATTACAATTAAGTGCATTTAAAAACAGTTTATAAAAGAGATTCGATCAATGTGTCATGTTGATGGTGATAGTAATGGTGCTAAGGGGTGTTTGGAGGAAGGGCTATGTTGGGAATCAGGAAATGCGTCCTCTCCTAACTGGCTTTGGGGATGACTTGAGAAACATGAGCAAGACTTGGGCTAATTATTGGTAGACAGTGAGGAAGGATGTCTAAGCCTGAGCAAAGGCATGCATGTGGGAACTAGAGATATAGTAGAGAAATAATGACTAGATTGGTCTGGCTGCCATCTGGAGTACCCCAAGGAAGAAGGACATGGGAGCTTAGGGTTATATCATAAAAACCTTAAATGCTGATATGAGGACTTTGAGGTTCCTGAGGTAGGCAACATGGAACTGTTGGAGCTCAAATTTGTTAGCAGTTAAACAATTCAATGCAATAAAACTTCATTGAACACCCATTATGTACCAGACATTATGATTGGTGCTGGGGCCATCAAGATGAAAAAAGCATAGTCGCTGTCTTCAAGGACAGGAGAAAAACATGTAAATAATCTAAAGAAAAAATAATGTGATATCTATAAGGTGTGTGTGTGGCGGGGGGTCAGGGAAGACTTCCTTGGAGGCAGTGACATGTCATGTGAGTTGTAAAGATTGAAAAGAAGTTCGAAGGCACGCAAAAAAGAAAGTGTTAGGGTAATGGGAGAGAGAATGAATAGAACCACTTTACTGGTAGGCTTTCCAGCTCTTGTCAAATCTGAGAACAATGAAAATAAAAAGTTCTGTGATGTTCTAAGCCTGTATTACTGGGAGGGGGTGATTTCATTAATAGAAGCAGGGAAGTCAAAAGGTCAGGAGGAAAGGGTAGGTTGACTGAAGGGGGGAACACAAATGATGCGTTTGTTTGGGAACACTGAGTTAATGAGAAATCACTGGGGAAGTAGTCACTGTGGTGGTTCCTGGGGAAGGGAAGGTGAGAATTCAAGGCTGTTCGGCCATTGCCAAGAAGTGAAGGTGGATGGGTGAGACTCTCGCCCGTTTCTTTCCACGAGGCTCCCCTCTCGTTCTAGCCTACAGCTCTAGCTCACTTTTTCTTCTGTGCACAATACTTCCTTCCGAAGAAGCCCTTGGTTTCATTCTTTGCCTCCTTACACTTATAAAGGCTACAATTCTTCCCCTCAATAAAGCAACACCAAGACAAAATAGTTCATTTTTCTTTTTTGGCACCTATAACTTCAGTGTTACCAGGAAAAAAAACCGGGTCAATCCTGAAGCTAACACATCTTGACGTTGGGTGGGAGACAAGAAGATTTTTGCTTCAGGCTGAGCACTCTTTCTCCCGCTCCCACCCAGAAATTTCTTAATTGTGTCTGATATTTGTGTTGAAAACCAATAAGGGAAGGTGAGCAAAGGAAATTAAAAATTAACTAAAGAAGAAAAACAAGGGGCGCCTGGGTGGCTCAGTCGGTTAAGCGGCTGCCTTCGGCTCAGGTCATGATCCCGGAGTCCCGGGATCTAGTCCCACATCAGGCTCCCTGCTCGGCGGGGAGCCTGCTTCTCCCTCTGCCCCTCACCCCGTTTGTGCTCTCTCTCACTCTCTCTCTAATAAATAAATAAAAATCTTTAAAAAAAAAAGAAGAAGAAGAAAAACAAATGTGTAACGAACATATGGAAATATGCTCAAACTAATGAGTGAGTAGGAAAATAAAAAGTAGTAAGACAATGCTACATATCAAAGTTCTGTCAGATGGCAAATAACAAAAAAAGCTAATAACATCTCCTCGTGTTGGCAAATCCTGGGGAAATAAGCGTTCGCCTATACTATTTGTGGGAGTGTATAACTGGCACATTTTTTTTTTTTGGAAGGCAATTGGCAGAATTTATAAAAATTATAAGGAGAGTTACCACATGTTTTAGTCATTCCACTTCTAGAAACGTATCCTAGAGTTTTACCAACAGAGCGTGCAGAGATACATGTACGAGATGGTTCATTGCAGTATTACCTGCAAGAACAAAAAGAATGTGAGAACATGTGTACTCATGAGGGAACAGATAAAAATAAATGACATACCCGAGCACGAAGATACCTGCTGTTGGTGGCAAGGGGGCAGTTGGCTGACAGTGGCCAGCTGTGGCATCTTTGCGATCCGTGCAGACTTTGAACTGAGGCCAGGCTCTTCCCATCCAGCCTCAATGATGGACAGACACCTAGGGCTGGCCATTTCTCCTCCATGTGGGACTCTGTTAATAGGAATTCTTCGCTCCCCGGACCTCTTCTGGTTGGCTCCAGCTTTGTTACATTTGCATTGCGGTGTAAGTCTGTCCCAGGTCAATTCTGCTTCCTACGCCCCCTTTCCTTCCACGGATGTCACATATACCACACAGTCTCCATGCTTTCCCTTACCCAATATTGCCTCTTTCCTCTTCACCTTTCACAGACCATCCCCCAGCCAATCCAGCTGAGAGCTCCAAAGCAAACATTTTGCAGTAGAGGAGTCCTGCCCTGGACAGAGATAGAGGTCATTCCCCTGGTCCTTGAATGTATATATAACTGGGACTTACAAACTTGGCAGTTGGCACTTGGAAAAATCCCACATTAGGTCCGTGGCCTATGGGGTTACAGAGCTGTCATAGTGGGGAAGGTCAAGTATAAACCTCTGAAAATGCCCCCAACTAAGGTAGCAAATACAAACCAATATGGTATCCTGCTAGGAATGATGGAGATTAGTTCCATCCTTATAAGTATTTCAAGAGTTTTGGTTCCATCATATCTCCACTGAATTCATCTGTGGCAACTGGGTAATTCCTTGAGAATGACTGTAGACTATTATAAACCAATGGAGTGGTGGCCCTGCCTTGCTACACGTAGTGTTTTTGCTAGAGCAGATTAATATGACTCCAGGTACGTATTAAGCAGCCACTGATTTGGTGAACGTATGCTTTTGTTTCTCCCCCAATCCAAAAAACAAAACAAAACCCCAAAACAAAAAACCCAGACCCTCTTGCCTTCCTCTCTCAGCATCTGCTTACCAGACGACCTAGACTGACATCATTTGTGTCAGGAAATTGTCCTCTCTATTTTGTTAATTGTAAAACATGCCACAGGCCAACATGTATATAGTAAGGTCCAATTTCTCTTTAAGAAAAAAATGAAGAGGGGCACCTGGGTGGCTCAGATGGTTAAGTGTCTGCCTTCAGCTCAGGTCATGATCCCAGGGTCTTGGGATCGAGCCTCACCTCGGGCTCTTGGCTCAGCAGGGAGCCTGCTTCTGCCTCTCCCACTGCTCATGCTCTCTCTGTATCTCTCGGTCTCAAATGAATAAATAAAATCTTTTAAAAAAAGAAAAAAATAAAAGCTATATTAGGTGAATATGGGTTGATGTATGCGTGTAAAGAGACTGGGAAGAAATCATACCCAACACTCAATCGTGGTATTGAATGTGTGTAAAAGGGAACTCTCCCTTCCTTCTTCATACCTCTGTATTATATTTTCCATGGTGCATGACTCAGTGCTTTATACACTAAAGCCAGTAATAGTTCTTGACCAATGAACAATGTATAAAATACACTGCTTTAGGAAAGGTTTTTCTCCATCGCTTAATTGACCTTTTTTTGGTCATGTTTTCTTTACCCCCCAGGTTCCTGGCTTTGTTACTTCTTTCATTCTCATGGTCGGTCATCCTCTTCTTGTTCTTCTGCTGCTTCTGTCTTACTGTCTCTTAACCAAGGAACAGACATGTTATTTTCCCTGTGAGATTTTTTTCCCCTGGCTGTTTCCCCTTAGATAATATGCACTCAGGTCTTCCCTAAGCCTGTTCCTGGTGGGATCCCTCTCTCCCAGGCTGTTATAACACATCGAGGTACAGCAGTGAACAGTGGCCATCTGGTTCCACATAGTTCAGCTAAATGGCTCTCTGGGCTCTGTGTTATACTGTTGGACCTCAGAGTCTACCTAGGCCAGTCCTCTCATGCCTCAAGTGCTGATTTAACTCAGGTATGACCTGACATTTCCTCCTGTCAACTCATACATCTTTGACTAGTTTCCTCTCCAAATTGATTTGTGCATTCCCCCAATCTGACTTGGCCTCTCACTCTCTTGGCCCTTCTTCCATACATTTCTGTTTTGCCTTCTGGAACTCAGCGTCTGTTCTCAAACTTCCTACCTCCCCAAGTTCTTCTCTGAGTATTCCTTTTATATTCTCATCACAACTTGAGGACACCATGTCTCATAAGACTTCCTAAGTGTAGATGGCTTTTCTTCTCAACTCAAAATATTTCATGGCCTGAAAACAAGATGGGTGTCATCCTCTTCCCACACCTTATTTATTACTTCTCTGCATTCAAAATATTACTACTCCTCCGTTCTCCTTTAAAATCACAGGACCTTTGAAGACAAGGCTTCAGATAACACCACCAACTACCTTTTTATCATGCCTTATATGGAATACTTGGCTACTTCCTTAGTAGCCAAGGAATGTACCATTGTATGATTCCTATCATCATTCTTGTTGATTTCAACATCACGATGAATGATCCTCCAATATTTTCACACCTCAGTTCATCAATCTCTCAAGTTATCAATATCTATCTACAATTCATCAATATCTATCCATTCCCATGACCACACCCTAGAATTCGGCTTCACAAATAATATCATGACATCCAAAATATTGAAAACAAACATGTCCCTCCCTATATGCCACTTCCCATGCTCCTACAGTATTTGACTCAACTGCCAAACTCACGGAAACTCCCGTTTTGCCTTTCTTCATACTTTGTATGCATTTTCTTTTCTTCTTTCCCATTGTGGGTTACATGGTCCAACACTATGATTATATTCTTAGGAAAACTCTTAACGCTCTCTCTGTTTCAGCCACTGAGTGAACTAACCCTAGTTAAATCATTCTAAGTATATAGAGTGTATACAAATTTCAGTCCATAAATGCCAAATATGCAAGTGTTGACATTTTCCTTTTCTTTTGCTTTTCTAAAAGTCAGGTCAATGTCTATTCTGAGGCCTTTTAATTAATGTGAGATTTTACCATTCTTTCCAACAAGGTTGTGTCTATGTTCCCAGTAGCTCATATAGTCCCAAAGTATCGAGGCAGGTGGACATCTAGTGCTTGGTGTCATCTAGCCATGCTAGCATCCATTGAGATGTTTCTCATTGAATCTGCTCCTAGATTGTTGATTAATGCAAATTGCAGCTCTTTTATCCTTCATTCCCATCTAAAAGACCTATTCAAGTCTGGTTCTCTCTGTTTGGCCCCTGTCAGCTCTTGGGTACATGAGCAGCATTTCATTCTGCTGTTCTTTTTTTTTTTTTTTTTTTTATGTTAGTCACCATACAATACATCATTAGTTTTTGATGTAGTGATCCACGATTCATTGTTTTCGTATAACACCCAGTGCTCCATGCAGTATGTGCCCTCCTTAATACCCATCACCGGGCTAACCCTTCCCACCAACCCCCTCCCCTCTAAAACCTTCAGTTTGTTTTTCAGAGTCCATAGTCTCTCATGATTCATCTCTCCCTCCGATATCCCCCCCTTCATTTTTCCCTTCCTTCTTCTAATGTCCTCCATGCTATTCCTTTTATTCTACAAATAAGTGAAACCATATGATAATTGACTTTCTCTCCTTGACTTATTTCACTTAGCATAATCTCCTCCAGTCCCATCCATGTTGATGCAAAAGTTGGGTATTCATCCTTTCAGATGGCTGAGTAATATTCCACTGTATATATGGACTACATCTTCTTTATCCATTCATCTGTTGAAGGGCATCTCGGCTCTTCCCACAGTTTGGCTATTGCGGACATTGCTGCTATGAACGTTGGGGTGCATATGGCCCTTCTTTTCACTACATCTGTGTCTTTGGGATAAATACCCAGGAGTGCAATTGCTAGGTCATAGGGTAGTTCTATTTTTAATTTTTTGAGGCACCTCCACACTGTTTTCCAAAGTGTACTAACTTGCATTCCCACCAATAGTGTAAGAGGTTTCCCCTTTCTCCATAACCTCTCCAACATTTGTTGTTTCTTGCCTTGTCCATTTTTGCCATTCTAACTTGTGTAAGGTGGTATCTCAATGTGGTTTTGATTTGAATTTCCCTGATGGCTAATGATGATGAACATTTTTTCATGTGTCTGTTAGCCATTTGTATGTCTTCTTCGGAGAAGTGTCTGTTCATGTCTTCTGCCCATTTTTTGACTTGATTATAAGTTTTTTGGGTGTTGAGTTTGAGAAGTTCTTTGTAGGTCTTAGATACAAGCCCTTTATCTGTACTGTCATTTGTAAATATCTTCTCCCATTCCATGGGTTGCCTCTTTGTTTTGTTGACTGTTTCCTTTGCTGTGCAGAAGCTTTTTATCTTGATGAAGTCCCAAAAGTTCATTTTTGCTTTTGTTTCACTAGCTTTTGGAGATGTATCTTGAAAGAAGTTGCTGTGGCCAATGTCAAAGAGGTTACTGCCTACGTTCTCCTCTAGGATTTTGATGGATTCCTGTCTCACATTGAGGTCTTTCATCCACTTTGACTTTATCTTTGTGTATGGTGTTAGTGAATGGTCAAGTTTCATTCTTCTGCATGTGGCTGTCCAATTTTCCCAGCACCATTTATTGAAGAGACTGTCTTTTTTCCATTGCATGTTTTTTCCTGCTTTGTGGAAGATTATTTGACCATAGAGTTGAGGGTCCATATCTGGGTTCTCTGTTCTGTTCTATTGGTCTATATGTCTGTTTTTGTGCCAGTACCATGCTGTATTGGTGATCACTGCTTTAATATAGCTTGAAATCGGGCAACGTGATGCCCCCAGCTTTGTTTTTCTTTTTCAACATGTCCTTGGCGATTCAGGGTCTTTTCTGATTCCATACAAATTTTAGGATTGTTTGTTCCAGCACTTTGAAAAATGTCATTGGAATTTTGATCGGGATGGCGTTGAAGGTATAGATTGCTCTGGGTAGCATAGACATTTTAACAATATTTATTCTTCCAATCCATGAGCATGGAATGTTTTTCCATCTTTTTGTGTCTTCTTCAATTTCTTTCATGAGTGTTCTGTAGTTCCTAGACTATAGATCCTTTACCTCTTTGGTTAGGTTTATTCCGAGGTATCTTATAGTTTTTGGTGCTATTGTAAATGGAATCATTTCCCTAATTTCTCTTTCTACAGTTGCATGGTTAGTGTATAAGAAAGCAACTGATTTCTGTGCATTGATTTTGTATCCTGCCACATTACTGAATTGCTGTATGAGTTCTAGTAATTTGGGGGTGGAGTCTTTTGGGTTTTCCACATAAAATATCATGTCATCTGCAAAAAGAGAGAGTTTGACTTCTTCTTTGCCAATTTGAATACCTTTATTTCTTTTTGTTGTCTGATTGCTGTTGCTAGGACTTCTAGTACTATGTTGAACAATAGTGGTGAGAGTAGGCATCCTTTGCGTGTTCCTGATCTTAAGGGAAAGGCTCTCAGCTTTTCCCCATTGAGGATGATATTCGCTGTGAGTTTTTCATACATGGATTTTATGAACTTGAGGAATATTCCTTCTATCCCTATACTCTGAAGAGTTTTAATCAGGAAAGGATGCTGTATTTTGTCAAATGCTTTTTCTGCATCAATTGAGAAGACCATATGGTTTTTCTCTCTCCTCTTATTAATGTGTTCTATCACATTGATTGATTTGCAAATGTTAAACCACCCTTGTATCCCAGGGATAAATCCACCTTGGTCGTGGTGGATGATTCTTTTAATGTATTGTTGGACCCTATTAGCTAGGATTTTGTTGAGGATTTTGGAATCCATATTCATCAGGGATATTGGTCTGAAATTCTCCTTTGTGATGGGGTCTTTGCCTGGTTTGGGGATTAAGGTAATGTTGGCCTCATAGAATGAATCTGGAAGCCTTCCTTCTGTTTCTATTTTTTTTAACAGCTTCAGGAGAATAGGTATTATTTCTTCTTTGAATGTTTGGTAGAATTCCCCAGGGAATCCATTAGGCCCTGGACTCTCGTTTTTTGGGAGGTTTTTGATCACTGCTTCAATCTCGTTACTGGTTATTGGCCTATTCAGGTTGTCAATTTCTTCCTGTTTCAGTCTTGGGAGTTTATTTCCAGGAAGGCATCTATTTCATCCAGATTGCTCAGTTTATTGGCATATAGTTGTTGATAATAATTTCTAATAATTGTTTCTATTTCCTTGATGTTAGTCATGATCTCTCCCCTTTCATTCATAATTTTATTAATTTGGGTCCTTTCTCTCTTCTTTTGGATAAGTCTGACCAGTGGTTTAACAATCTTATTAATTCTTTCAAAGAACCAGCTTCTAGTTTCGTTGATCTGATGTACTGTGTTTCTGGTTTCTAACTCCCTGATCTCTGCTCTAATCTTAATTATTTCTCTTCTAATGTGTGCCTTAGGCATTGTTTGTTGCTTTTTCTCTAGTTCTTTAAGGTAGAGAGTTTGTTGGTGAATTTGGGATTTTTCTATTTTTTTGAGTGAGGCTTGGATGACTATGTATTTCCCCCATGGGATGTTAGTAGTATCCCATAGGTTTTGGAACGATGTGTTTTCGTTCTCATTGGTTTCCATGAATTGTTTAAGTTCTTCTTTGATTTCCTGGTTGACCCAAACATTCTTGAGCAGAGTGGTCTTTAGCTTCCAAGTGTTTGAATTTCTTCTGATTTTTTCTTCTGATTGAGTTCCACTTTTAAAGCATTGTGGTCTGAGAATATGCAGGGAATAATCTCAATCTTTTCATATCAGGTGAGCCCTGTGACCCAGTATATGGTCTATTATGGAGAAAGTTCCATGTGTGCTCAAGAAGAATGAGTATTCTGTTGTTTTAGGGTGGAATGTTCTGTATATATCTGTGAGGTCCATCTGGTCCAGTGTGTCATTCAAAGTTCTTGTTTTTTTGTTGATTTTCTGCTTAGATGATCTATTGCTGAGAGTGGAGTATTGAGGTCTCCTACAATTAACATATTGTTATCAATATGACTCTTTATTTTGGTTAACAGTTGGCTTATGTAGATGGCTGTTCCCATGTTGGGGGTGTAGATATTTACAATTGTTAGATCTTCTTGTTGGATAGATCCTTTAAGAATGATATAGTGTCCTTCTGTGTCTCTAACTACAGTCTTTAGTTTAAAATCTAATTTGTCTGATATAAGAATTGCTACTCCGGCTTTCTTTTGAGGTCTGTTGTCATGGAAGATGGATCTCCATCCCTTCACTTTCAGTCTGGATGTATCTTCAGGTTCAAAATGAGTCTCTTGTAGACAACATATGGATGGGTCCTGTCTTTTTATCCAATCTGCAACCCTGGGCCATTTTATTGGAGCATTTAGGCCATTCACATTGAGAGTGATTATTGAAAGATATGAATTTATTGTCATCATGTTGCCTGTGAAGACCTCGTTTTTGTAGATTGTCCCTGTAAATTTCTTTTCTATATCACTCTTGGGGTATTTCTTCCTTTATAGAACCCATCCTTAATATTTCTTGCAGGACCGGCCTAGTGGTCACAGTCTTTCAGTTTCTGCCTGTCTTGGAAGCTCTGCATCTCTCCATCCATTCTAAATGACAGCCTTGATGGATAAAGTATTCTTGGCTGCATATTCTTCTCATTTAGTACCCTGAATATGTCTTGCCAGGCTTTTCTGGCTTGCCAGGTCTCTGTGAATAGGTCTGACGTTATTCTGATGTTCCTCCCTCTGTACGTAAGGAATCTTTTCCCCCTAACTGCCCTTAAGATGGTTTCCTTGGTTCTAAGATTTGCGCGTTTTACTATTACATGCCAGGGTGTTGGCCTGTTTTCCTTGATCTTGGGAGGGGTCCTCTCTGCCTCTAGGACAAGAATGTTTGTTTCATTCCCCAGATTAGGGAAGTTCTTGGCTTTGATTTGCTCAAATATTATCTTCTAGTCCTCTCTCTCTGTCTGCTCCCTCAGGGATTCCAATAATTCTGACATTGGAACGTTTCATGGTGTCACTATTTCTCTGACTCTATTTTCATGGATTCTGAGTTGTTTTTCCTTGGCCTCCTCTTTTCCCTTTTTGTCTATTAATTGGTCTTCTAGGTCACTAATTCATTCTTCTGCCTTGCTTACCCTAGCTGTTAGATTATCTAGATTAGATTAGATCTCATTGATAGCATTTTTAAGTTCTGCCAATTCAGCTTTCATTTCTGCCCTTAGAGACTCTATGTTGCCACTAATTGATTTCTCCATTCTAGCTATTGTCTTCACAATTGCTACCCTGAATTCCATCTCCAACATCTTGGTTATATCTGAATCCATTTGTAACTCTGTGGCATAAGTCATAGTCTCAGTCTTTCCTATTTTGGGGGTTCCTCCTCCTAGTCATTCTGTTGGGTGGTTGAAGGAATCTATAGAGTCCAAATTATTGACCACAACCCAAGAAAGATGCACCTGTTTTATAGAGACCTTAGGGTTGATGGCCTCTTGTTTTCCCAGCCTGTTTTCTGGGGGAGGGGCCTGCCACACTGCTACTCAGGCAATCCTGTTTGGGCAGAGTTGCCCTGCTCCCTGTGGCAGGGGATGGGCTCAGTGAAAACCGGTTTTGGAGGGCTTTTGTTCTCTGGTGGCTTTCCCTGGTGGCTTTCCGCCTCTCTTCCGAGAGTCAGAGCAGAAGAGACCGTTTCCAACCCTCTGCCTCAGAGCAGAGAGATCGTAGTCTGTTCTTCAGTGAGCTCTCCAGGCCACACTATCTCTGTTTCTGTCTGTGCTGCTATAAACTGCAGCATCCTGGGTTGTGCACCCCTCTGCAGCGCTCCCAGTCCTCCCCTCCAGGTCGGGGCACGTCTCTGCCCTTTGTGCTTCTAAAATCACCAGCCGCCCCCAGTTCACACGAGTGGCCCCGCTGCTCCGGGTTTCCATCTGGGGGCTGCCCTAAAGTCCTTTCCCCATCGCTACCAGTCTGCGAGGCTGTGCCTGGTCCCCCTACTGGCATTGTAGGATCCCCATGGCTGGCTCCTTCCCACTGCCATTTATCCTCTGATATCTGCCCATGGAATCATGGCTCCCTGCTTCAAACCACGGAACCAACTGCCTGCGATATTCTGAAGCCCAGATCTTCTTACATCTCAGGCTGATTGTGTGGGTGTTCAGAGTGGTCTGGTAGATATCCAGCTGAATTCTGGGGACTGGTTGGAATAGGGTCCCCTACTCCTCCGTCATCTTTCCCCCCCTCAAGAGCAAAGGTTTTAGACCAAACATTGAGTGCCCCAACTTTAAGGCTGCCATCCAAGGGATGAGCTCCCAAATCACTGAGCTCTGAAAGCCAGTATGGCTTATGTTCACAAGGCTCACAGGACTGTAGCAAACCAAAAAGCAGTTCTTAATGGGAGCATGAACACACACAGCATCTATTCCCGCCCGCCCCCCTCCCCCCCCGGGCTTGGCTCAGAGGGAGCATGCACAACCTCATTCTGCTGTTCTTGAAGCATACTAGACCATAGTCTCATATCCCATCCTCCTCAGTTTCCCTTTGTTATGACTGTACACACTGGGTTGCAGAAAACTCTAGAAGGCTAATTTAGGCCTGTCTGCCTCATTCCCTATGCAGCCATTTCTACCTTTGCTATGTTCCTAGAGTTTTGGTGAAGAAAACGAGTTTCAAAGGCCTAGGCCTTGAGGGGATTTGGAGCGTAATAAATATGCAATAAATCACATCAAGATTCCCACTATTACCTCTAGAACTAAAAGAGATTCTCCGGATTTGGGGTGCAGAAGAGAATAAAAGTTGAAGAAAACTTGACAACAGCTCAAATGAAACTTAAAGGGGGATTTGTGAATGGATCACGGAAACCATACATAGGTTTTTATGGATCTGAGAAAAAAAAAAAAAACATATCATAATACCTCAGTAAAGCAGATCTTCCAAACATGTATTTTTGGCTTCCACTGTGAATCATGGTTCAGCTGCCCAAATGAGGGAAGGGGTCAGGGGATAATAAGAAATGTTAATGGAAAACATACATGATTATATTTTTAATATTATATGCATAGACATATGCATAAACATATATATAAAGAAAATAACCCAGAATGTCCATAGGGGTTATTTGCAGGGGGGTTTAGATATATCAGTATTTACATTTGCTTTTATTGTGCTTTTCCAAATGTTAAGCAATGAAACTTGTGTTACTCTCTAATTATAGGAAAAATTAAGGTTATTTCAAAAGTTGAAATGCCAATAGATAAGGCAAAAGAACAGGCAAACCAATTTGACATATATCCATTCAGAATAGACTTTTGACAGAATTGGAAGGCCGAATCAGGACAGGGAATTGAATCAGTGTTCTCCTGCCTTCTATTCTAACCCCCTTGGGTATATCAAGAGGCCAGGAGACTCCAGGCCTGAGGAGCCCATAATCAGCTCTTTCTCTCCCTTATCATCCCTGCCTATTGCCTTATGTGGACTGTATATATGGACCACATCCTCTTTATCCATTCATCTGTTGAAGGTTTTTATAGAAAAAGGGTGGGACAAGAAAGTTACTAGCAAAGCCAGGGGAGGCCACTTTCCCTTAGAGGGAAAAACAAGGGGCCTTATCACGCAGATCACCTCCTCAACTTTGGGGAAGGTGGGTGGGGATGAAGAGGGCCCAAGTGGCAGACTCATAGGCACTGAAGGGAAAATCCCTGACTGGCTGGTTAAGAGTGCATTTCTGGGAAGGTTGAAACTTCAATTAGGTCAGATATGAAGCCTCAGTTTGGGAACTTAGTCTAACTGATACCATTTTGGGCTTGTGTCTTTCTTTTTAACAATGCTGAACAGTAAAAGGATAGATAACTGGATGTCACACTACAATTTTCTTTGTTTGAAAATACTAGTTTAAGCAAGTACATGTTGTGCAAGCTCTTCCGTCTCCAACTGTGGCTGACACCACCAATAATAGATCATAACATCCTTTCCAGTTAGGTCTGGTTTGGCCCAGGATTCTTCTCAACATAGCGCTCTAGAAATCAGTGAATCAGTGCATCGGATTTGGAAGATGTAACCCCTTGTTATTCCAGGGCTTGAGGTCCAAGCAGTCTCCACGTTTTGGCCTGCAACAGGACCCCTGCCCCCGCCGTCCCCTTTCCACTTAGAAAACCTGCCCGGGGGGAAATTGTCAACTGCAGGCATGAAAATCCTTCGTTAATCTAGCACTTTCTCTTGCAGAGGAAAAACCAAGGCAGGAGAGTCATTAAGTCACCTACGACACATAGCTACTAGGAAATGTGAGTTTTCTAAATCTCAGTTTAAACGAGAATCTTTGCCACCCTCTTCTGCAGCTTGGGAAATTTAGGATTTTTTACATTAGCCTTTCTGACTCTTCAGAACGAAGAATGCTTGTTCCTCTGGCCCAAACCAGGCAACTGTATAAAACTGAGTTCAAAAACTAACCAAAAAGAACTGGAGGGTATTATGCGGAGCGAAATAAGTCAATCAGAGAAAGACAATTATCACATGGTTTCATTCATATGTGGAATATAAGAAGCAGGCAAAGGACAGTAGGGGAAGGGAGGAAAACAGAATGGAAAGAAATCAGAGAGAGAGACAAACCATGAGAGACTATGGGAAACAAACTGAGGGTTGCAGAAGGGTGGTGGGTGGGTGGGTGGGGGAGTACCTGGGTGATGCACATTAAGGAGGGCACGTGATGTCATGAGCACTGGGTGTTATATGAAACTGATGAATTATTGAACTCTACATCTGAAACTAATGATGTACTATATGTTGGCTAATTGAATTGAAATTTAAAAAAAAAAACACAAAAAGTGCTGGAAACTCAACTGCTTGCTTCTTCTAGGATGTTGTTTTTTTTTTTTAATTTTCTGGTGTCCTTCATATGTAGAGCATCTGTTAGATTTTGCCAGAAAGAAAACTACACAATCTTTAGCTTTCACAGTAATCACACAGACACACATTCCTTTCTGCTTTTAGTCTTCTGAAAACTAAATGTGAACATCCGACAATGCTGAGTTTGGGGGACACATTTATGTTCTTGACTGAAGAAAGGGGCCTGGCTGTGTTTCACTAGTCTGAGCTGAGTCCAGAGAACAAAGGTGTGGGGCTCCCCTTCTGTGTTCTTTCTTTCAGCCCTTTCACAGTAGGGTGCCCCCACTGCATTTGGCAACAAATAGGCACCTCAGAATGCACTGTATATTGGAACGAAAGGATTGTTTTTTTGTATGCTACAGCCCTAAGTCATAGTCCCACTTCCTGTTTAGAAATAAAAATCAAGTGATTCTTCCCCACATTTTCATCAACATTGTGCTGGAAGGAAGAAATACAGCCCATCCTGCAGAAGCTAGCAGATGCTGGGCCTCTCGCTGGCTAAGTGGGTAAAAGGTCAGTCCCACACCCACAGCCTGGGCTGTTCGGGCTGGCGGCTGGCAGTAGAGTCAACAAGAGGAAGTTTAGTAGGTGAAGGGTCACTGCTGTGGAACAGTAGGCGCTTTCCATGTGTCAGCTCTCAGGCATCTAGTTTCTGTTCATGGGAATCAAGCTTACTAGGGGAAAGGTCACACAGACCAGAGGCGGATGTATAATAACTCTGGCCTGCCTTGACCTTGTGTCCAAGGCAAGAGGCCCAGCGCTCAGGCCTCCTGGCCTTTAGGGATTCTGCTGCTCAAGTGGAAAAACAGAGATTGTAAAGTGCTTTAAAGATCGTCCTGTACCGAATGCGGCAAACTGATAAACAACCTATGTAGTGACAAATTTATATTACGCAGAATAACTTCTCCAGGCGAGATTCTTTGGACAAGTGTACTGCAGTAAAGGATCTTGTAGGTTTTCTTATTAGTTGCTCTACACTAGAGCAATGGTTCCCAATCCTGGCCACATGTTAGGATTACTTAGAGAGCTTTCACAATGCCTGCTGCTTGCTTGCTACCAGTTGAATCAGACTCTCTAGCCAGGGGAGCGAGCCATCTTAATTTTTCTAGTGTCTCCGGTGGCTCTAATGTACAGCACTGCTTTAAAATCCTTAAAACATGGCCATTTGAAATGACCCCAGATAAAAGAGACTTTCTCCATGTTCTATAGCAATGCTTTTTGGATTATGGGTCATGACCGATTAGTGGATCATGAAATCAGCTTACTGGGTCACAACTAGCATGAAAATGCAATAGAATAGAGGGGAAAAAGCATACTGCGTTAAGTGAGATTTGGGGGTGGGTGGTGTCAAACTTGTTTCAGATCTGTCTTGGATCATGATCTAAGAATACCACTATTCTAGATTCTAGGAATAAAAACCTTGTTGCCCTGAGCCCCCATGGAATTGTTCTAATTCAAATTGGTTGTTGGCTTTTTCAACAGTTTTGCTGATTCCACAGGATGTTGTGGCTGTGAGCTGGGAAGGCTGCCATGCTGTTATTTTGGAAAGGGTTATGCAAATGCTTCCTCCCAGATGGTTCCCAGAGTTAGTTCAGTATGAGCATTTCCTCTGGAAACATCAGGGATGTAAAGAGAGATGTCACGACCAATACTCCAAGGTGAATTAATGGTGAAATTCGAATGAAAAAGAAGTTGGTTGCTTAGAAGTCTGGGTGGAAACTTGCCCAGCATGAGCTCTGCTCTAAGAAAACTTTGAGCTTGCTAAGAAACAGCCGTGATAGCCCTTCTGACCTGTGGTATTATGGGGTGGTAAACAGGCTGTCACTGACAATGTCTAGAATCAGCCAAATGGTAGGATTCAGAGTCTGAGCTGAAGAGGTGTCTCCACTGGAGACGCTGAGCAGCCAGAAGAGAGGACTATGGAGTTGCTATTAGAAAATGAACCCAGAAAAAAAAAAAAGAAAAAGAAAAAGAAAATGAACCCAGAGGTGCCTGGGTGGCTCTGTTGGTTAAGCGTCCAACTCGTGGTTTCGGCTCATGTCGTGATCTCAGGTTTACGAGTTTGAGCCCCACATGGGGCTCCACACTCAGGGCAGAGTCTGCTTGTCCCTCTCCTTCCTCCTCCGCCCCTCCCCCATCTCGTGCTTGCTTGAGCTCTCTATCTCAAATAAATAAATAAAATCCTAAAAAAAGAAAGAAAGAAAGAAAGAAAGAAAGAAAGAAAGAAAGAAAGAAAGAAAGAAA
>NW_023270451.1:23069869-23097216 GCF_011800145.1 Mirounga leonina
AAAGAAAGAAAGAAAGAAAGAAAGAAAGAAAGAAAGAAAGAAAGAAAAGAAAGAAAGTTAACCCAGCAATCGTGTAGAGAGAATTATAATAGTGATGAGGGGCTTCAATTTTTGCATAGCCTCTTTTCCCCTGTCCATTAATGTCCTTTCTTCTTTTTTCTTCTTTTTTGATTTTCTTTTAAATGAGTGCTTCTGGGTTATGCTGCATCCTTGGCTGCTAAAGGACACATTGTTTCAGGATGGGAGCAGTTAGAGAATCTACACCCTACATCAATTTGAAAGGAAGTGGGAGGCCAGAGAATTATTAGATATATATATATATATATATGAAGAATCTGAATGACTGAAGTTTCCATGTTTTATCCTGATATTTTGACACAACACTTAAGGAAATCCTTATTTCTTTTTCTGCCTCTACAATAAGAAGAAAGAATTAATATAATGTACTCTGTCCTTCAGGGAATGCTGTCTAATGGTTTAATCCACGAGTTTCTATATTTTGATTTATGAAAGAACTGGGAATCCACATAGACATAAAATTTCCAAAGACAATCAGGAAAAACAAGGTATATATGTTACTCTGAACTAAGGAGAATGGGGCCGGGGAGGAGAAGGTTATGGGTGGGGGTCTGGGACTTCAAAAGGGAAGGAATGCAATTCACAGGAAGACCAAAAAGTAAATGTTTGGTAAACAAGGGTTTTCTGGGCCACACAGAAACAATGGGACATAGATGACTTTGGTCAAACAGGCCTTGCTAGGTTCTTCCCTGTCTACCATACCTAGTTCATGTTATAATGTAGTTCCCTATGGTGATAGCTCTCTTTCTGGAGCAGTTCCTCTATTGAAATTCTTTTAGGCAGTTGTGGAAAGGTAAAGAGTTTTTCTTGAGTCTGCTGGGTTTTAATTGGTTTTAATTCAGAATAATCTTCATGCCAAAGTGGCCCATCTTGGGGCAACCTGCCCTTGGCCTTTACAATACTCATTCACTGAGAGTCTATGAAAAAAACTCATTTGATTACTGGAGGTCCCAGTTTCCACATTGATAAAGATTAATTGTTGTTGTAGATATCTTCTAAGGTATATTCCCCTCTTAAAATATTCTTGTTTGCCCATTATTAATTTAATTTTTTTTTAAATTTGATTCCATTATTGATTTTAAAGTTCTCACTGAATGAGTCTGAGTAATTGTTGCCTTTCCCACATTGAGAAAGAATCTTTGATAAGAGTTCATTTAGTATAAATTCCTTCTTCAAGCAAGGACATCTTTACAGGATCCCAGGTCAAGAACCATCTCATTACTGCTAGTTTTGGTTTTGGAAGAACTCAAAATAAATCCAGCCCAGGCCAGGCACATGATTTTGGTCCAACTTTTTTTGCCATTTAACAGGTGTTGAGTCCTGAGTGAATGCTGCAAAAGCAAGAATGGGATGGGTGCTGATGGTTCATCGTTAATGGTAGAGGCAGGGGTATAGGGACCATATTTCTCCTGTCTTGACCCCTGTTTGGCTTCTGGCCACCCTGTCCCAGAGTTCTTTCCATCCTGGGAGGAACCTGGTCTTCCCACGTTCTGTGGATTTTGTGAATAAATTTCTATTCTGATTAAAACAGCCCTGGTTAGGTACAATTAGAGATTTAAAGAGGTCTAGAAGCTGGCAGTCAAGATGCTTGAGTGACAGTCCATGAAATTTCCCCACATATTTGGAGGCAAATACCATTATGCCTGTGTATTCTTTTCCCCAGATTTTGGACGGTATTCGTTTGGCATCATTCTCAGATCTTTCTCCATCTTTTAGATCTACAGTGGTACTTATCTATAACGGTTCTCTTCTTATTGTTCTTGACACTGTTCTTTTAATTGTGTAGACTAGGCTTGAATTGGTTTTTAATGCTGCAACATTATGCTTTTGGTCGAGTTTAAGGTCAACTAAAACTCCAAAGCCTGGTCTGCTCTGTCCCCCAGAAAACATATACACTTATATTAACATTAACATTCAAACCCAATAAGTTTTTAAAATCCCATCAATCTTGCCTGTCCAAGATCTTGGTAGATTCAAATTCTATAATAATGACTATCATTAAAAAAATAGGTTGTGTCATCCAAAAATCTGACAATCTAGTTTTTGCCATTTGGCCAAGTTGTTTGTAAGGATGGAGTCAAGTACCAAGCTCTTTGGAAGAACCCTAAAAAACTATTTTTGTAACAAATAATATGGAACACAATTTTACAAGATGAGTACCATGCTCAAATACATGTGGAAAATGCTACATACTAAATCATTTTTTTTTGAGATTTAAAACATATATAGATGATTAAAAACTCTAAGACACTTCCCTCCAGATTGACATTGACCAACTAATTTAGTGTTTCCCAAACCTGTTCCACTGGATATTCTTTTTTTTTTTTAAGATTTTATTTGTTTATTTGACAGAGAGAAACACAGCGAGAGAGGGAACACAAGCAGGGGGAGTGGAAGAGGGAGAAGCAGGCCTCCCGACAAGCAGGTAGCCCGATGCAGGGCTCGATCCCAGGACCCTGAGACCATGACCCGAGCTGAAGGCAGATGCTTAACGACTGAGCCACCCAGGCACCCCTCTACTGGATATTCTTTATAGGACTTTCAGAACCAAATTTAGGGTAATGTATAATGTGAATCTACAGATAGAGCATTCAGTCTCTCTATAATCTACTGGACCAGAGACTTTTTCTTCACAGAATTTCTTTCAAGATTGGCATGGCAAATTTAGTAAAACCAGGTCAGCGAATAATCTGGGGCTATGGTTGTTATATTGGCTCCATGTCTGCCTAACTTTCCAATCTCAAATTTTGTGGATTGATCCAGTGAATGACACACTTATACCAGTATTATGAGCAAACATTAAAACCACTTTTTGAAAGAAGCTAGTTTTCAAAAATCAACTTTATTGTGTATAATCAACATTATTATTTACATATAATAAAATGTGATTCTTATATGTATACATTTTGAGAGTTTTGACAAATGTATACATACATCTCTCTAACCACCATTATAGTCACCACCATATTGTAGAACATTTCCATCACTCCAAAATTTTCCTCATGCCCTCTAAATGTCAATCCATCCTGAACTCCAGCTCCAGATAACCACTGATCTGCTTTTTATCACTGCAGATTATATTTCCTTTTTTCTAGAATCTCATATAAATGTTTTCATACATCATGACTTTTTTTTTTTTTTTTTAGATTTTATCTATTTGACTCCGAGGGAGAGATAGCACAAGCAGGGGGAGCAGCAGGCAGAGGGAGAGGGAGAAGCAGGCTCTCCACTGAGCAAGGAGCCCGACATGGGGCTCGATCCCAGGACCCTGGGATCGTGACCTGAGCTGAAGGCAGCCGCTTAACCGACTGAGCCACCCAGGCGCCCCTACATCATGACTTTTATACCTGGCATATTTTGTTCAGCATGTTTCTGAGATTCATTCATTCATGTTGTTGTTGAATGTATTAGTGGTTCATTTTATTGCTAAATAGTATTCCACTTTATAGATATAACACAACTAGTTTATCCAATCACCTGTGATGGGCAGTAGGTTTCTGTTTGTAGCTATTATGAATAAAGCTTTTATGAACATTGTATACAAGTTTGCATGAACACCAGCAGTGTAAGAGTGTTCCAGTTTTTTCCCATCCTCACCAACTCTTGGTATGGTTACTCTTTCATCTTAGCCATTCTAGCAGGTGTAAAGGGGTATTCCATTGTGGTTTTAATATGTACTTCTCTGATGACTAATGGTGTTGACCATGTTTTCATGTACTATTAGCCATTTGCGTATCCTCCTTTGTAAAGTTCCTATTCAAAGCTTTTGTTCATTTAAAAATTGGGTTGTTTGTCTTCTTATTGATATCTAAGAATTCTTTATATGCTCCATATGTGTCCTTTTTAGGTATACATGAAATATGATACATATATGTCCTATATGTATATATAATACTTGTATGTATATACACACATATATGTATATATACACATAATATTAGGTGTGCACACAAATAATATTTTGGATATATATTAGATATTTTCTCCCAGTCTGCAGTCTACCTTTTCCTTTCTTAAAAGGTGTTTTTCTAAGAGCAAAAGCTTTGAATTTTTTTGAAATCCAATTTTTCAACTATTTCTTCAATATTCTTGCTTTTTTAGCCTTCCTAAGGAATTTGCCTTTGCCACGGTCATAAAGGAAGAAGTGAGTTTTCTTATGGTATTCTTATGTTGGCTTATTTCGACCATTGTGTTAAAAACGTCCCCCATTCCCTTCCTTTCTCTTCCTTTCCACAGACTCATCATGACTTGGCTGGAAAAGAGAGTAAGTGTCATTAGCTAATGTTATAGGGGCATGGTTAGGCCCAGTTTAAAAAGAACACAGAGAACGTTTGCAACATATATGAAACCTTAGGCCAGAAAAATACTCTGAAGGGTTTTAACCAGCCTATTAAATGAGGCTTCTCAAGTTACTCTCTATCATATCACCTTGGAAATTTTCAAGGCACAATTATCTTTATGATCTTGTTTATTTGTTTACTTGTTTCTTATCTGACCTTTATACTACACTGTAAGTTTTTCTGTCTTGTTCACATGTGATGAGTGAATGGATGAACCAGTAGAGGCCAGGTTGCAATGTGGCTGATGGAATTGACATCAGTTTGGGGTTTCTGGCTCCCACCCTTTCAGTCCCCAGAAACTTACCCTGTCTGTCACTTTCATCCACTACATTTGTAAATTACTACATGTTACTATACCTATACACAGAATTGTTAAGCCTATTTCTTTAGGGAAGCAATCTCTTTCCTTACTTTAATGAGAATTGGGATTCTCTGAAACTTCTATGTTCATCCTTTCATGGGTAAGAGATGATTCAGGATTGGGTAATGGGGGAATTATTAAGAAGATTGCTTCTTTCTGTAATTTCCTCTCTAGCCTTTTAGATGGATAATTAGCAACAGAATATTGGTTTTCTTAGGTTGTTGCCTAGTAGCATAAACTTGGCTAAAGCAGTCCTGCTGGCTTTCTAGAAAAGGCCTTCTTTTACTGGTGTTTATCATTCAGCTGCTGAAATTCACACTGGGTGAAACTTGGCATGACAGCCCTCAGCTCAGTTGCAACTTAGAAGAAAACAGATTCTGCTTTGCTTAAATTGTTTTCGATTGACTGGGTAAGAATAAATTAAAGGTTCTTGTAGGTAATAACTTCTGAATTCAATTAAAAATATCATCAGACATCTGCTTCTTTTTTTTCTGAAAGTACAGAAATGATTTTGAGCTATTTAATTGATTTTCTTATGAAGTTTTATGACTGGCAGATTTAGCTTAATTCTTTCTCAACATTTTTCACTCATACCAATATAGGAATAGAAAATGGGAATCAGAAAAAAAAATTCTAATTATCCTGCTATGGTAAGAATCTCAGAGTTATAAAATCTTAAAGGTCAGTCAATCCATCTCATTTGTTCACTCATTCAAACATTGATTCATTGATCAAACATTTATCTTTTAATTTGGGCCAGGTTCACTGAACAAATGTTTGATACTTATCACACTCTGGATTTTTTGTTTACAAAAAACCTAGTTTGCTAGTCTGTAAATTTCAAGCAGGCTGGGGCCCTGTGTGTTTTATTTACTGCTGTACAATAAGCACCAAAAACAGTGGACTTTCAATAACATTTGGTGGAAATGGAAGGAAGGAAGGAAGGAAGGGAGGGAGGGAGGAAGGAAGGAAGGAAGGAAGGAAGGAAGGAAGGAAGGAAGGAAGGAAGGAAGGAAGGAAGGAAGGAAGGAAGGGGAAGCTCATTTTGCTAAGCCTAATAGGGTGTTTGCATCTTGCTCAAGTCACTAAGGCATGCCTGAACTTACTTGGCTCTTGGCCTTATAGGTTCACAAAGTTAGTGTTGTAAGCTAACCAGTATCTGAGACTCAAATTCAAAAGACTCAAACTTGCAATGCAAACTCATATCTGGAATACCAAACATGCTCTCACCTTTGCACCTGCTGCAACCCTCTGCCTGGAACCCTTTCTCTAATTACCTATGTGATTCTCTCCCCCTTCATTCAGATCTCACTTACATGTCACCTAAGTATATGCTTAGTCAATTTTTGTTAAATGAATGAAGTGTCTCTCTAGATGTGTCCTCTTTGCTCATTCTCTACCTTTAGAAAAATTTAGGGGGGAAAGTTCTTGATCAAGAACAGGAAGCACTGTTTTGCTATAATGGTATCATGATAAAGAATGCACTTATCAATTATACACACTTTTGTTCTGTTGATGTGATTTTAGAGACATCTTAGTCTATCAGTTACCAACTTGGGGCTCATGAAGCCAAAAAGGTTCTTGGAGCTCTTTTTAATATTTCCATTTCAAAAAGGCTAATAAACCATGCAGTTATCCTTAATAAGGCTATGGGGGAAAACTAAAATAGATAATACAGAGGTTGTATTATCTTTTCCAGATCACAGTGATTTGGTAATTTTTTCATAGTATTCCTAGGCCAAAAGAAATTTCTAACAGTTCTGTTTATTAAATATATATCCACATAATTTTATAGTTTATGTGGTATCTAAGAGAAATTGTTATGTTTCCCTAGAAAATTTAAAATGTCTTTCCAGTGCTCTTGTGAATTTGTTGCAGTATTCTGGGGTGCCTTGGCACACAGTTCGGGAACCATGGAGTTGACTTGGCTGGAAAAGAGAGTAAAGGTTCAAAATGGTGTGCTTACCATACTACTAAGACTAAGTTATTATAATGCCAGCTTAATTTGGCCATTGACGACTTCAAAGAAATAACTAGGACGAGTACTGAGCCAAATGCAACTCTCAGAGCAAAAGTCATGTGGTTTTAGTGTTTGACTTAAATGGGTTGAATCCTGCCACAATGATGGCCAATATTGAACAACCAAGAGTTCTGTGTTCTAAAGGACTGGATTCTTAGTTATTCTTGTTTATTAATAGCCTATGATTTCATAATACTACTATAAACTTTGCTGCTAATAAATCATTTGCAATCTCCATTAAGGTTGAAAAAAATAGTAATAGGGGCAGAACAAATTGTTTATTGCTTAATACATATGTAATTTTTTGGTAGACAAAATCTTTTAAAGACTCCACTGACATGGGGGTGCAGATGAAATACATTTTGAAAAGTCACATTGATGGTGAAAATTTGTGAACAATTGCTTTAGTCTTTTGGTTATATGGGATTCACCTTTGCCTGATAAGTGAAGCATTTACAAATTTACTTTAGGGGGAGAGAAAGGGTAGAAGCTGCCTCTGCAGAAGACTACTTGATTTCGTTATGTGGTGATTTTGATGAGAAGTGCTGGAGAGGGGGGCTGACATTTTTTGATCTTCCTCCCAGACTTTGGATTCCAGATTCCTACACCAGATGGTCCCTGACTTACAATGGTTTGACTTATGAATTTTCTACTTTCTGATGGTATGAAAATGATATACATTCAGTAGAAACTGTATTTCAAATTTTGAATTTAGATCTTTTCCTGGGATAATGTTAGCGATAGGATAGTCTCGTGATGCTAGGTAGCCGCAGTAAGCCTCAGCTCCCAGTCAGCCATGCAATCAGGAAGGTAAAAAACCAATATACTTACGAACATTCTGTACCTATGCAACCATTCTGATTTTCACTTTCAGTATAATATTCAATAAATTACATGATATTTGACACTTTATTTTAATAGGTGTTGTGTTAGATGATTTTGCCCAACTGTATACTGATGTAAGTGTTCTGAGCATAGTTAAGGTAGACGAGGCTAAGTTATGATGTTCAGTGGGGTTTTGGTACATTAAATGCAGTTTCAACTTATGATATTTTCAATTTATGGTGGGTTTATTGAGATGTAATCCCACAGACAGTTAAGGAAGATCTGTACACATAAACCAACTTCTGCAGTGGGTGATTGAACTTGAGAGTCAAAGGATAGTTTAAAGCAATAATTAGCTTCCTATAGTATGAGTTCAGGACTCTGCTTATTTTCATTCATAAGATTGGATTTTGAAGACGATAGCTTATGCTTTCCTTCTCATTTTGGTGCTGTAACAAAGATTATAGCAGAAGTTAATGAAATGAAGAATAGGAAAAAAATAGAGAAAAATCAATGAAATAAAAACTGCTTCTTTGAAAAATCAACACAATTGGCAAAACTTAGGCTAGACTGACCAAGGAAGAAAAGAGGACTTAACTTATTAAAATCAGGAAGGAAAGTGGGGACATGGCTATCAACCTTACAGAAATAAAAAAGAATTAAAAAGAAATAACATGAACAATTGTATGACAATAAATTAGGTAATCTGGATTAAATGAAGAAGTTCTTACAAAAGCACAAACTACCAAAACTTACTCAATAAGAAATATAAAATCTAAATAGACCTATAACGAGAAAATAAAATTTAATTAGTAATAAAAAAATATGCACAAAGTCCAGGCCTAGACAGTTTTACTGGTGAATGCTACCAAACATTTAAAGAATGAATACCAATTCTTCATGAACTTTTCCAAATAATACAAGAGGAGGGAACAATTCTTTTAAATTTTTTTTTAAGATTTTATATATTTATTTGAGAGAGAGAACATGAGAGAGCATGCGGGGGAGGGGCAGAGGGAGAATCAGATTCCCTGCTGAGAAGTGGGCCTGATGCAGGGCTCAATGCGGGGCTTGATCCCAGGACCCTGAGCTGAAGGCAGAGGCTTAACCGACTGAGCCACCCAGGTGCCCCGAGGAGGGAATATTCTATGAGACCATTTTTATGTTGATACCAAACCCAAAGATGTCAAAAGAAAGGAAAACTATGGACCAATATCTTCTATAAATGTGGATTCAGGTCCTCAACAAAATACTAGCAAATCAAATTCAACAACATATGAAAAGAATTATACACGTTAACGAAGTGAGATTAATGCAAGTTTGGTTTTTACATCTGAAAATCAATTAATGTAATATGTCATGTTAATGCAATGAAGGACATGATCTCACATGATCATCTGAATAGATGCAACAAAACCATTTGACAAAATCCAATACCCTTTCATGATAAAGACACGTAAAAAATTAGGAATAGAAGTGCAGTTTCCCAACCTGAAAAAGCACACCAAGAAAAAGCTCACAGCTAATAATATATAAGACTGAAGGCTTTCTTCCTAAAATCAGACAAAGATGTCTTCTCTCATCACCACTAGTCAACATTGTACTGGAGATTCTAGCCAGTGCATTTAACCAAGAAAGTGAAATAAAGGCTTCAGGAATGTGTGCATATGTATGTATGTGTGTGTGTGTGTGTGTGCCAACAGAAGACCAAATTATTGAAATGCAGGTGTTATGCTCTCAGTACTGTTTATTCCCAAGGTGCTTTACCCCCTTCTTCCATCCTCTAGGTCTTACACTTCTCACTCCTGTTCTCTCTCCCTATTGGTAGTGAGCCCCTTGCTGATTGGTAGACACTGGGTGAGGAGCAGAAGAGCTATTTAGTATATCAGTGTTGTGGCACCATTTGGTGGTTAGTGACATCTAATGTAGAGTCACTGACAATTATTCAACATACATTTTTGCCTCTTTTTAAAATCATAGTGTATTCAATATATAGCTTGAATGAATATGAGATGAAATGACCAACTGTTGGCCCGACTTTGGGGAAACAGGTCTCCTATAAATTACACAATCTACCTAGCTCAAAGGCTCAAAGAATACGGGAGTCATTGCTCCTTCTGAATGAAAATGATACTGTTAAGTACACTTCATATCACCTACCAAGTTCCCATGCTATATACCCTCTACCAGTCCAAAGTGTGGCCTCACTGGATGGTGACTGTATGTATGGTGAGTGATGCATTATTCTTGCCTCAATGACCTGATTCATTGCCTCAAGCCTCATTCTCTTCCTTAGGTTATACTGTTTACTTTTTTCTTCTACCTGGTGAAGGACTACTGCTTTAACAGCATACCTCATTTTGAGCATTGACGTCAACGACTTGCTGACTTCCAGGCAGTTGGTGGAGATCAGCTACAGTTCTATCACTCATCTGCTTGAACAATCACAAACAGAAAGCCAAGCCGACCCTTTTCCGTACTCGTGCTATACTTATTCTTAGCACTCTACTGAGACTTGGCAACAGCAAATGGAACCAGGAGTTATTTTGTTTGGATTAGGTCAGCAGTCATCCTCTGAGATTTTCATCTATCTTGTTTGTTACGGTGCACTGGTCTGTGTTCCAACATTCCATCCAAATCACAAATGGCTTGGATAAATCCATCTTGATAAATGAGAAGGAGAGCTGAATCACTGATATTTTATTTACTTTTCAAATTCACATTTAAATCAATCATTATTAATAAATGACATTGATGTATGTCAACCAACATTATTTCTTAGTTAAGAAAATAGGGGTGGCAAACTCAAAGAATTCCAGTTTCCCTAAATTATCCAGAGATTGGTAAGCATGCAGCTGCTTAAAAACACCATTCTTACTGCTCTTAGAATTTCAGTTATTCCAAGGAAGGTGTTATTATTTCTTTTTTTTTGATATGTTAAATTTAGTACCTTTTTCTTTTTAAAGAAATAAAATAGGGAAATGAGATGTACTCTGTGGATTAAAGCTAGACTCCTCTCATTAAAGTTTCTGTGTAGGTCTCTGGCCATACTTTGCATTTTGACTTTCATATGTTTCTTCTCTTTAAAAATATAGGTCTCCTATATCAGATAATCAAACTCTTTTATGAGTTCTAGTGCCTTTCCAATACACCTCTCACTCCACCATCACATTGTCCACCTCACCTTACTGCACAACACTTCACTCTTCAATCTCTGGTATCTACTTTGGTCTGCACAACAATCTTGTGAGGTAGAGCTGCCAGATACTGCCTTTCCATTTTACCTCCAATTTGAAAAGTTTTGCTTCTTATAATTAGTGTAGTTATAACGAAAATAATTATGCTTCAAAAATTTTATAATGCCCAGTGAAATGGTAAGGGGTTATAAAAACAGACTGAAGAATTTCTGACTGAAGAGTCAGAGCCATCCTGCATATACAGTGAAATAAACCTGGAACCACACTAATGAGAAAGAGGGTGGCATCTAGTAAATGCCAAAAAATCCTGGAGCTACACATAAAACAATGCCATGGTCTCTTCCATGTTTTTCATGCATGCATCTCGGGTCACATGTTGATCTTTAATTACACATCATTTACACTTACATTTCCATTGGCCAAAACTAGTTATGACATCCCAAATTAATTATAGTGCTGAAAAATGCAGAGGAGGATATACATTACATATACTTTGGTGAATACTATGTGCTATGAATGTACAGAATGATTTTAATTCTTAGAGAATCAGAGCTGAAAAAATATTTTATTTATTTATTTATTTTTAAAAGATGTTATTTATTTATTGGACAGAGAGAGAACAAGCTATAGGCAGAGGGAGAGGGAGAAGCAGGCTCCCCGCGGAGCAGAGAGCCTGATGCGGGACTCGATCCCAGGACTGTGGGATCATGACATATGCTGAAGGCAGATGCTTAACCACCTGAGCCACCCAGGCACCCCTGAAAAAAGATATTAGAAAATATCTTGTCTAGTCTATTTCCTTATAGAAACAGAGGTTAGAAACATTGCATGACTTGGCCGAAGTTGCATATCCAAGGAGTGGCAGAGAGAGAAGTTGCTTTCACAATAAGTAGCATTTATTGAGCTCTGTTATGTGCCGAGCAGGATGCCCACACATTGTTGTGCCTTATCTCCCAGAGCCCACACACTAACCCTATGAGACAGACGCTATTCTTATCTTTGTTTTAAAGATGAGAAAATTAAAGCTTAGAGAAGGCAGGTAAAACGTCTAAGGTCACACAGTTCATAAATGGTAGAAGGGAGATTTAAACCCAGGCTGCCTATGATCAAAATGCCAACATGCAATCTGTCACTTGATGGCCTTTTTGCTCTGGTCTCCAAATCCTCCTTCTAATAACACCAATACATGGCATTGGTATTAAATATAAAAGTTCTCCCAAAAAGTGATGCTAAAGGGACCTTAAGACCAAAATTGCTCCAATATACTTCCTTATCTAGAAGACAGGTTGAAGTTGCTTGTGAAAGCAGAGAGAAAGCAGTGCTGATAAATGTAGGCAAATCATACCAGACTATTAGGGTGAAACTTGCTCCTGGCTATGAACAGGGTTTTTCTTGTAAGGCATATGAATATTTTCTGTCATGTGAGAAGTAGCCGATACAGAGCGCCAGGTAATGAACATTAACTTATACCCACAGGGTAGATAAATGGAGAGAACAAATGTTGCAGTGTATGTTTAAGAGGCAAAGACTAAATAAAATATCATGGCCATTTCTTGTGGTTCCTGTTCTTCCACGTGACAACAGTGCTTAGAGGTTGAGTTATAATTGTTCACATCTGCTCATTAGATCAGGGAGTAGGCACCAAGGCCTAGAGTTTTTGTTTTTGTAAGTTGGATATTTTGTCATCCACACAAAATTCTTTATTTAGAGTGAAAAAAACAAAATTAGATTACAAAATTGTTCCTAATTAAATTATATGATGTGTTTAGTGCAGTACCTGGAATATAGTAAGCACTCAATAAATAGAAGTTGATGCTATTGTTCTTTTTCTTATTATTATGCATCTTTGCCAGAGAATCACTACAGAGCCAATTTTTCCCCACTTTCAACCTTGATATTATTGCAAAATTCTTTACCCCGGTGTGGAGTGAAAATTTCACTCAGGGGAAGTGAAGGATGACTTAGAACTACTCATCCTATTTATTTAACTGAAGTGACTGCTTGTCTGTTTGAATTCACCAAACTGCCAGGTTTAGACCCAGCTTGCTGTTGGAGGCCACCAATATGAGGGCACGGGCCCACACAATTCTTAAAACATATGGACACAGGCCAGGGGAAACATGAGATAATTAACTGTGTATCAGTCCAAATAACTGTTTTGGAGGAAGAATAAGTTCCTGTTATCTAGTCTTGATGAGGTCTCCTGGGGAAGGAAGCATGCTGTCCAGGAAAAACCAGTGTAGTTGCCATCAGAAGAATTGGTAGGAGTCCCAACTCTTGTTACTAATTTGTTAAGAACTTTACTTTCTTCAGAAGTATCTGTTTTGTTGTTGGTGGTGTTGTTTTAGTGTTAAATAGGGTAGTTATTTTGAGAGTGCTATAAGATGACATATTAAAGGGTTTTAAAAATAATTCCATATTCATATAAAACCCCATCATAACATGATAAGCAAGGTCTAAACCTTCAGTCACATACAATATGGAGTAATTTTATTGCATGATAAATGCAGGAAGTTCCAGGACCCAAGTGTACCATCCATATCCATCTTCGACCTGCTGCAGTTTGAAGTTTCCCAGTTAGAAGGCCGGTTTGGGCCAGGAAGATATTCAGGAATCCATTTTCCTCTTCCTGCTTTCCTCAAGCTGATATTGTTTGCTATTGTCCTTTCTGTCTTCACCCTCTTCTCCTCCTACCCAGATAAACTTTAGCTTTCTTTGATTGAGAAGGGGCTGATCAGAGGATGGAACTGGTTGATGGCTGATCATGGTATATGCAAATTCACCATATAGGGTGACTTTCACTGTATTCCTTTAAAGAGGTTAAGTAAGTTACACATGGTCAGTGTGCAATGGAATAGAGAAAGGTTTATTCTCCTGATTATGTTAAGGGAAAGCACCGCCTGTACTGGAGGAAATAATTCGATATGTTGCATGCCATGTTATGCCTAAATTGAGAGAAGGAATTGGCATTGCTGCTGGGGGGATGGTGTGACTTAAGGAGGGGTGTGGGGTGGAAAGAATACAGACAGGAGAAAGCAAGAAAGGAGAGTAGGAGGCAAGAGGCTTAGGAACTAGCAGAATTCTCTTCTCTGGGCTCCCAGTAGTCCCTGGCTCTTCGGTGTGTGTACAAAATCCAAATATATACCTAAAGTCATTGGAATTCTTGTGGGAATATGGGAAGAGTTTGAATTCTGAATCTGGGTTTCCACTTGTCTGATATAGGAAGAGCAGAGATAAATAAGCACAGGCATATAGATCCTCTTTTGACATCTGACTTATTTGTGAAAGGTCCCAATACTACTTAATAAATAATTACCATGGCCAAGTCATTTAAATGTGCACTAGAATCTCTATGAAATGGTCTCAGTTTAACATCAACTTTGAGTGTGGGTCTATATAATCCATAGAAAGCTTAATTTATGCCTTCTGTTTGATCTAATTCTAGAATATGGTGAACTTTTGAGACTTACAGCTGAAAACACTACTTTCTTTAAATCTTTTCAGATTGGAAACTAAGCCAGAATCCATAACCGGGTTCCTCCACTGAACATCAAATAAGCAGGGCTCTGTGAAGTAGCATCTTAGAACTCTTAGAATTCTTTGCATGAAATTGAAACTGCAGAGAATGCCATTTTATGGAAATGGATCAGTCCCATGGCTATTGCATATAAATTTTCTACTTTGTTATTAAGCCATAGAAGGACTACTATTTGCAGCTCTTCATCTACATGTAGTTGATGTATGGAGAAAAAAAAAGCTCACTTTAATAGCATATAAATATTTATTATTTAGGTTATTAAAACATTATCCAAGACCAATGGTTACTACTTTGCCCCCAAACCACCTGCAAGATACCACACATTTTCTTCTCTCCCAAGGCAAGATACTCCCTTAGGAAATGGGGTGGGGAAGGGAAGAAAGAGGGGTTCCTCTCCATTTGAAAGAAATGTGTGAGAAGCCAACCTGAAACCAAACCAATCAGAATTTTCAGGGCTTTGTGTGCAGTTAGAAATAGCTCCTCCTGCTCATCTTGAGAATCTGACTGTTACGGGTTGAATTACACTTCCCAAAACTCATGTGTTCAAGTCCTAACCTGCTATTATCTCAGAATGTGACCTTATTTGGAGATAGGGTCATTATAGAAGTAATCAAATTAAAATGAAGTCCATAGGGTGCACCTTAATCCAATATGACTGGTATCCTTATGAAAAGGGAAAATCAGAAGACAGAGGGAAGACAACATGAAGATATAAGGAAAAGGACACACAAACATAAAGACCAACCGCCATCCACAAGCCAGTGAGAAACGTCTGGAACAGATTCTTCCCTCTCAACCCTCAGAAGGAACCAACTCTGCCAACAACTTAATTTTGAACTTCTAGTCTTCAGAACTAGGGAGATAATACATTTCTATTGTTCGAACCACCTGTTCTGTGATAAATGTTATGTCATCCACCCCATCTGTGGTATGGGTTATGGCAGCCTTAGCAAACTAATACACTGACCTTCCATCACTGAAGAAAACAAGAGGTACCAACTTAATCATGTTTCAGTCATCATAACTCTGTGAGTAGGAAACTTCTAGAAGATAAATCATGAAATATGCTCTTGGTGATTGATGTCTAATGGGTAAGCTTCACTAGGACTAGAGGTAAGAAACCATTCATTCATTTATACTTTTAACCACACCATTCATTTATCATGCAAAAATAATACAACTGTAATATTATTTTACTCCAATTCTGGTATTTTCCCTACAAATTTTTATTTATTAAGAATTTATAAAAAGACAATCATTCAGAATCCCACCACCTTAATAAAAAACAGTGTTCTGATTTTTTAGTTTTATCTTTGTTCTGATCTAGATTCATACCTAGTCTCATTAGATTTAATTATAGTATAGAAGAGATTTTGTAGTGTGGTTTTCCCCATTAACAGTAGTTCTCAACCTGGGGTTTTTCCCCACACTCCACTCACAGACTAGGACTTTTGGCAGTGTCTGGAGATATTTTTGGTTGCCTCAGCTGGGGTGATGGTGCCATAGGCATCTAGGGGGTAGAGACCAGTGGTGCTGCTGACCATCCTGCGATGCACAGGGGAGCCCCCCACTCCCAAGGACAATGATCTGACCCTGAATGTCAGTAGTGTTGAGGTTGAGAAACCTTGCCTTTTAATAAGATATCTTGAGTGTTTTCTATATTCTTGCTATAGGGTCTTCATAATCTTTACTTTTATGGCTGCAAAAGATTCTATTGATCCATGTTATTATAATGTATTTCGCCAATAAACATGCACTGCGTTATATAGATGGTTTCTAACTTTTCACTATTCTAATAGTGCAAGTATCTTTTTATTTATATAGATTTTTATATGATATTAAAGAAAAACTCCAATAGTGGAATCTAGATTTAAAAGTATGAATAAACCAAATATCAAGAAAAATCAAGAAGCCATATATATATATGGTTTCCTTTCTAGGGAAACACTTTTGTTTTTCTCATTTCTGAACTGTCCTAAAACTTTGACACCTGCAGTCCAGGATTGACCCCCCAACTCTTTTTTACACCTAAACAAGGAGTAATCTTACCAAGTTTCTGTTTTTTAAGACCATTAATGCTCATTACTTCATTTTAGAGGTCACCTTGGCCTATCTTTCACTGATTCAATCATGACTGTTCCTTGGCTCTGAATAGCCTTTCTCAAATGCAACCAGGTAAAATCTCCTTGATCCCTGTGCACTCCTAACTCACTCACACAAAATCAAGAGTTAACTTATCACAAGTTATCACTGGTTAACTTAAAGGGGCTTCTCCATTTGCCTTTGAAATAATGTAAAAGTTATTTTACATTACAAAAGAATAAGACAACAAATTATAAAGCACTAGCCTTGAAAGTCTAAAGAGTGTATTAAAATGTGAGTAGGCTGTCAGGCTGGAACAAACCAACCAGGACCTTCGTTCTTTATTCATGCTACTGAAGACTCCTCTCCAATCACTTAGACATTCCTTCAAAGATGACGAAGGGTGATTTTTCCTTGGCCCCAGGAAACAAACCACCACTTCACATCCGATCCCCACCCTCAGACACTCCGAAGTCAAAGATTGTGATAGGCAGCTTTCTGGGCAGGTGGCATTCAGCAGCACCTGCAGTGATGGAACTGGAAGGGAGAAACCTGCTGAATGATGAATGTGAGGGTGAACAAAGGTAGGGTGATAAAACAGATACAAAGAGACTTGCCTTCACTGGCCAGATGGGAAGGGGCATTAAGACTTGGAATTGGAGAGTTCTAGCTATTGGTTACATTCGTTGCATATATTGGTTACATTCGTTGCATATATTGGTTACATTACCTATTGGTCATATTGCCCTCAACACAATTGGCTGCTGAGATAATATCATAACTACTTACCTTTGCCCTGCAACTCCCATTTCCATGGATTCCCAGAAACCAGGCAGCAACAGCAGGGAAAAAACTTCAAGCCTTGATTGTCCTGAGACATCTCAGATCTGTCCTTTTTTATTTTAAAGCATGCATTGACAGCTAGAATTTCCTAGAGAGAAGGGACAACATGGGTAAACTTGACACTAGATTCTATCAAAACCATCTCAGGGGCGCCTGGGTGGCTCAGTTGTTAAGCGTCTGCCTTCGGCTCAGGTCATGATCCCGGGGTCCCGGGCTCAAGCCCTGCATTGGGTTCCCTGCTTGGCGGGAAGCCTGCTTCTCCCTCTCCCACTCCCTCTGCTTGTGTTTCCACTCTCGTTGTGTCTCCCTCTGTCAAATAGATAAATAAAATCTTAAAAAAAAATCTCACATAATCCATAAAATAAGTGCCAACTATAAAAATAAGTCAAAATACTAAATTGGAATAAATGTAAAGAACAGATCTAAAGTAAAATTAAAAGTTAAGTAGTAAGTTCTGTTT
The DNA here is from genome assembly GCF_011800145.1 of Mirounga leonina. Lineage (NCBI taxonomy): Eukaryota > Metazoa > Chordata > Mammalia > Carnivora > Phocidae > Mirounga > Mirounga leonina. The sequence continues at coordinate 23,087,614 of NW_023270451.1, forward strand.
ACTTTAAATTATCAACATCAAAACCAAGTACACATATTTTTAACATCTATAGATTATTTTTAAAAATGCAAACATGAAACTAATTAGAGATTAAATTCATCTACATGACGATATTTTATGTCAGGCAATGAAGAGGTGTAAAGGACAATTTGTCATGGCCATATGCTTAAATCCTTTGTAGGTTTCTTGAAGGAGAGATTATAAAAGAAGCATAATAAAATAAAAATCAAATTATTTTATTTATGAAACCGTTGTTTCACTAGTTAAGATATAGTTTGCTTAGCCTGGTTTTTCCCTCAAAAAACAAGAGCTTTCACGCAGGTAGTTTATTTTGGGAAGTGGTCCCAAGAAATAGCAGCAGAGGGCAGTGGATAGTGGAAAGAAGGAGGGAAAGCCAGCACAAGGGTGCTTTCTTGGGTTGGGCACTGCTGTTGGCATCTGGGACTCTCTAACAAGCAGTGTAGACTGTGCCTCAGAGTGTATTGCCCAGGAGATGGAAAAAGGGGGCATATGGCCCTTATCCACTAGCTTGCATCCCTCAGTGGGGGGATGAGTATTAACTCCCTGGTGTTCCCAGGCTGTACATGTGAGAGAGGGTGACAGATTCCCAAAAGGTCCTTCAAGGTGGTGGCAGAAAAACCACAGGTCAGAATGCAAGAGATAAGTGGTGAAGCCAATGTGAGGTGCATCAGGATGCACCTGTGAGCAGAGGTACCGGCTGCAGCAATGTCTGCAGTAAAAGGTGAGCCAAGGGAAGAGACAAGGCTCAGGAAGAGTCCACTACATCTCACATGCCAGTTCTAACTGACTTGTAGTGGCTGCTGGGAGTCAGTCTGGGATTGAGAAGAATCCATAAGCTGAATCTGGACTTAGCAGCAAAGAACCCAATGTCTGTGACGTGGGAGCTATGGCATTTCTTAAGTTTATCCCCATTTTATGTCCTCTGGATATACAGAGTCATAACTTTGTCTTCTTGCTTCCATCTTTGAAAGGAATGAAGTTAAGGAGGACTGTATCTAATGAAGCAGCCAGAAACCAACACAACTTAGTTTTAATATGCTCTTCCTCATAGGAATGTTTAGATTCCAGTATAAGATGTAACACAGAACAAAATTTTTTTGTCAGTGTCTGACAAAACAAATTTTTCATGAGTTGGATTGGCAGATAATAACTAATTCCTTTGGATTCATTTGCTTTGGATCAAAGAGAATAAACCATAAGAAGCACGGCAATGAGTGTTTTCCACATAAATATCATCAGAAGGTGATATGATATTGACTTTTTATAGAAGAAAAAAGAAATTTGTGGGTTATGCATAATTCATAGGTTTCTGACTCTTACAGCATTCTGGACACATGTCTTATTTGAGCTACATCCCCAGGCCATATAGCGTTGGGAAGGTCAGCTTCTTCTGCAGTACTTGAGGGGCTCCTTGGATGGCAGAAGTGTACCTTCTTCTGGACGCTGTTTGTCATCTGTCCCCCAGAATTCCTTCCCTGGCTTTGCCTACACCAATCAAGTGTGTTTTGTCAACACTTTGCTGACTTCTTTCTCCTTCCTTCAGGTATAAGCTACCCTCTCCTTCATCCTCCACAGTAGTTCTGTCACAAAGCTGCTATTGTCACAGGATTTTATTTTATTTTATTTTATTTTATTTTATTTTTTTAAAGATTTTATTTATTTATTTGAGAGAGAGAGAGAGAATGAGAGAGAGCACATGAGAGGGGGGAGGGTCAGAGGGAGAAGCAGACTCCCCACCGAGCAGAGAGCCCGATGCGGGACTCGATCCTGGGACTCCAGGATCATGACCTGAGCCGAAGGCAGTCGCTTAACCAACTGAGCCACCCAGGCGCCCTGTCACAGGATTTTAATAAAGATTTGGGGATAATGGAGGGATCATAGCACAGATGAAGAAGCTAACTGGATGGCTGACTTCACTATTCCTAAAGAATGTGGCCAGTCCCTCTATAGAGAAATCCATTAGTGGAGCTTTCTCTTCAGCCATAAATGCTTCAGGTTGCTGGAGGGTCTGCAAGTTCCCATCTTCCCACTTCCTACATTTCCTGGGGTCCCTAATACTTTCTTCCCTTCTAGCTGCCAGGAGAAAAGTCAAGAATCCTTGCAATATCATACAACATACAATCTAGCTCCTGCCTTTTCTCAACATCTTTCTTCCAGACTAGCCCACAGGCTGTTCTTTAACAGAATGATAATAAGACTCAGAAATAATCTTCCCAAAGAAAAGTGATAAATCCTGCTACCTGTTCAGAACATGGCTCTAGTGTTTTCACTTAAAAAAATTTTTAAGGCAATTTTATTTTCCTCATATATAAGCAAAAGTCCAATTTTCCAAAATAGGCCTGGACCTAGTTTAAGTTTGAAGCCTAGGGGCGCCTGGGTGGCTCAGTCGGTTAAGCCTTGGGCTCAGGTCATGATCCCAGAGTCCTGGGATCGAGTCCCATATCGGCTCCAGCAGGGAGCCTCTCCCTCTGCCTGCCGCTCTGCCTATTTGTGCTCTCTCTAGATCTCTGTCAAATAAATAAATAAAATCTTAAAAAAAAAAAAAAGTTTGAAGCCTAAGGAATATTCCAGAGAAATGTCAGAATTTTGGATGGCCACAGAGGCTGAGGCTGGTGGAAAAAAGAATTTTTAATGGAGGAATATTCGAGCTTATCTTCATGCTAGAACAGAGGAAGGACATCAGGACATTTCTCCATGCGCCCCCCCCCCCCCCAGAGTACTGGAGAGAACCAAGCACCAGAAATTGTAATTATGATGACTTTACTGATGAATCTTATGGCTTAGAGATGTTATATGCAGTGAAATAAAGACATCTTAAAATAAGTATTTACAGCATCAGGGAAATACAAATCAAAACCTCAATGAGATACCACTTCACACCAGTCAGAATGGCTAAAATTAACAAGTCAGGAAACGACAGGTGTTGGCGAGGATGTGGAGAAAGGGGAACCCTCCTACACTGTTGGTGGGAATGCAAGCTGGTGCAGCCACTCTGGAAAACAGTACGGAGGTTCCTCAAAAAGTTGAAAATAGAGCTACCCTACAACCCAGCAATTACACTACTGGGTATTTACCCCAAAGATACAAATGTAGTGATCCAAAGGGGTATGTGAACCCTAATGTTTATAGCAGCAATGTCCACAATAGCCAAGCTATGGAAAGAGTCAAGATGTCCATCAACAGATGAATGGGTAAAGAAGATGTGGTATAAATATACAATGGAATATTATGCAACCATTAAAAAAAATGAAATCTTGCCATTTGCAATGAAGTGGATGGAACTAGAGGGTATTATGCTAAGCGAAATAAGTCAGTCAGAGAAGACAAGTATCATATGATCTCACTGATATGGAGAATTTGAGAAACAAGGCAGAGGATCATAGGGGAAGGGAGGAAAAAATGAAACAAGATGAAACCAGAGAGGGAGACAACCCATAGGAGACTCTTAATCTCAGGAAACAGAGGGTTGCTGAAGTGGAGGGGGGTGGGAGGGATGGGGTAGCTGGGTGATGGACATTGGGGAGGGTATGTGCTATGGTGAGTGCTGTGAATTGTGTAAGACTAATGAATCACAGACCTGTACCTCTGAAACAAATAATACATTATATGTTATAAAAAAAAAAAGAAGAAGAAGAAGAAGAAGAAGAAGATAGTAGGAAGGGAAAAATGAAGGTGGGAAATCAGAGGGGGAGATGAACCATGAGAGACTATGGACTCTGAAAAACAAACTGAGGGTTTTAGAGGGGAGGGGGGTGGGGGGATGGGTTAGTCTGGTGATGGGTATTAAGGAGTGCATGTATTACATGGAGCACTGGGTGTTATACGCAAACAATCAATCATGGAACACTACATCAAAAACTAATGATGTAATGTATGGTGACTAACATAACATAATAAAATTAAAAAAAAAAACTAATGATGTAATGTATGGTGACTAACATAATAAAATAAAATAAAATAAATTAAAAATAAATAAATAGAGTATTTAACCAGGTAAAAGAAAGGGTGAATGGAAGAAACACAGAACAACATTATTAATTAAAAATCTTGAGTCATGAACTAAAACCTTAAACCTTTTACACTGGGATTAAAAATTCCAGTTATTTCCCCCAAGAGTTTGCTCCCCACTCTAACTTGTGATGAAATAAACCTCCTGGTGTGGGAGGTAGAATTTGAGAGGAATTATTTCTTTTCAAGTTGGAGGGCATTTGGAAAAAACAGACCTTTGTTATTAATGCTCAGAAGCACCCAGGTGTTTTATTTGGTGTTGCTGATGATGAATAAAAGAGATTTTGAGTGACAGAGAAAGCTATCTGTCCTACCAAATGTCAAGTCACAGCACTTTTTGGGGCCCTGGTTAGGGGATCATTCTTATGCCAGGTGACAAACTACATCCCGAACCATAATGCATGTGCTGAAGTTAATTAAAACTATAGAGGAAACCTAGGTGTCTGCAAGCAAATATTGACTCTTTAGAACATTTCTAATGTCCTCAGTGAGAGGTAAACTAGGAAGAAAAATGGTCTTGAAAGAGTTATTCTGAAATTGGATTGGTTTCCCATTCAAGAAATAACCAATTTGTTCCCTTCAAAGTGATTTTCCAAGTCAACAATACTTATAGAACTCTTCATAATACTTTGAAATGACACACTCTTTTGCACAGAGTTCTTGCAGGAAATTGATTTTTATTCTCCCAACACCAAACTTGCATCCAGCATAGCCAGGAACTCCGGGGCAGACATCTTTGTGAATAGCGTTTTGCTCTGTCATTCCTAAGAACCGGTAAGCAAACCGGCTCAACCGGTTTGGGATTGGGCACACTCTGGGCATCAACCTCACTGTGGGCCCTATCGCCAGGGCTGCCATTCTGAAAATGAAATGTGTTTGGCTCCTTGCAGATAACATCCCCTCATCTTTGCCACTGAGTCCTTGCACAATGGTATCAAGTAAATTCTGCAGCTTTGATTGTCCCCATCCATCCACATGTTATTTCTCAAGCCCCCCTCTCCCCCCACATCCTATAAAATGCCATCTGTAGAAACCTTTGCTGGCACAGATCTCACCCTAGGTTTCAAACCTGCTTTCCATCCTCATGCCCAGGACTCTGCCTGGCCCTGTTCTGGATGGCGTGGCTGGCCAGCATCTAGCTTTTGCCCAGCAAAAGGTATCACAGAACTTTCCATCTGCTCTGTGTACTGTAGCCCCAGGTGAAGCAATGCTCCATCCTCTTGCCAGAATGAGTTTCCCAGGCATTGTTCCCCAGGTCAGCTCAGAGGTCGTGAACAGTCTTTTCTCTGAAAAGAGAATGATGACTTCAGCATGGTTAGAGCATATAAGAAGCCTAAGTCAGCTCTGCATCTGTCAGCTTTGCTGCGATCCTGTGGCTTCTTGCTTTGAGGATGTGATTCATACTTAAGCCTTACGCGGCAGTGCCACCATCTAGGTCCCCATCCCATTGGCCTCACAGCTACATCTGGGTTGGAGTCCTTATCTTGATTATTCAACGGCTACCCAAGTTTCTCTGGGAATGACTGGAAGTACTGCTTCTTCCTACCCTCCTTTCTAGTGAATAGAGATCTGTCCTTGGGTACAAGTCCCCATGTCTGAGTGGCTGATGCCCACGACCAGACCCAAGCCGAGGTCATTTTCTTCCTGCTTGGCACTTTCTTCTTACTTCGCCATAGTCAGCCCCATGTAGCTTGGCTGCTACTCCCCTCTGTCCACTTGCCTCAGCTCATGCCAATGCACTATCACTCTAACTATGCCTTCTCCCTGTCCCCAGGGTCTTGCTGGCTCCTTGTCCTAGCCATCTCTTGCTTTTTTAAGAGCACATCAACATCCAGCAACAATAATATTATGCAAGCTTTATCAAACACTTCCTAAGTGCCAATATTCGGCTCATTATCTCTAAGTCTCATGACGTCTTCAGGTATGTCTCATTACCGCATTTTCTCAATGAGAAAAATGAGTCTTGGAGACCAATAGCCAGAAGGTGGCTGAGTTGGAATCAGGCTGGGTCCGGCATCAAAACCAAGCTCCTCCCATTTTACCAAACTGCCCCCTTTGAGAAAAGTTGCAGCATTTTACCTTTAATCATGACCAGTACTATTATTTTCCTTTACAGGTGAATATACTGAGACTCAGGGACCTCATGAGTAAGGAAGCCAATATATGAGTCAAATCTGACTCTGGAAACTTTCCTCTTTCCACTGCAGGAGGCTATCCTCCATGATGGCACATACTTTTTTTTTTTTTTATAAGTTTCATACTTGGATTTGTAAACACTCAGAGTTTAGCCTGCAACCAGTTTAAGTGCCTCTATAATAAAGTCTTTTGTAAAAAAAATAAAAATAAAAATAAAGTCTTTTGTTATGGCATCTGAAATGTGGCTTTGGATGACAACTTCTTTCCTTCTGCTTCTCTGCCTCCTTCTCAGCTTCCCCCTCCACTTGTCCTTGGAATGATTCATCTTTCCATCTTCTCTTCAGCAGGCATGGATTGTCCCTGAGGATGCTTACAGAACTTAAAATATCAGCCAGAATGCCAGCTTTAAATTACAGTGAGAAATGGAGCTATCAAGCTCTCTGGTGACTCATGTTTGTTGATCGGTCCCCTCTCTCCCTATGGGCAAATCTACGTGGGATGTTAAATTTATAATTGGGAGATGAATTGGAACAAGAGAAATTAGATGAGGTGACTGAGTGTGACAGGTTACAATGGTCTGATGCATTCATTTCTGCGTTTGGGATTTTGCTGCCACAGACTCTGGCTGGTTGAATCCTTGGACTGGGACACAGACTCCCAGATGGCACTATTGTAGTGTTGAAAAGTTGTTACTACGCTTGATATACCTAAACAACTTTTAAAATTTTTAACCTGAGATGTGCTGTCAGTGTGAAAATATTCATGGAATATGTGTAAGGTGTAAAGGATAAATACAGTGAACATCCACTTATCCACTGTCCAGGCAAGAAACAGAATATTACCAAGAATGTTGAAGTCTCTTGTGTGTCCCATTTCTTTTCTCAAATCACTATGATCCAGCATTTTGTGTTTATAGTTTCATTCCTTTCCATAATAGCATTACCTTTTCCCTGACTCCTTAAACAACATACCGGTTCTATATGAATGTAATCATGCCATACATATTTTTTATCAAATTGTTCTTTAATTTATGTTGCTGTGGGGTTTTTTAAAATATTTTATTTATTTGTTTGACACAGAGAGAGAGAGCACAAGCAGGGGGAGTGGGAGAGGGCGAAGCAGGCTTCCCGCTGAGCAGGGAGCCCGATGCGGGGCTCAATCCCAGGACCCTGAGATCACGACCTGAGCCGAAGGCAGACGCTTTAACGACTGAGCCACCCAGGCGCCCCAATTTATGTTGTTTTACGTAGCTGAAATTTATTAAATGTCACTAGCACACAGTAATCCATTGTAGTAACACAGCTTATTTATCTATTCTATTGTTGATAGGCATTTGGATTGTTCAGAATTTGTTGAAATAATGAACAGTGCTGCTATGTACAGTTTTGGGCATCTTTCTTGGTGCATATATGCATGGATTTCCAAGAGTGGAATTCTTGGGTCATGGGGTATACACATTTTCAATATTATTAGAAAATGATAAATTGTGTTTGGTTGTAGCAACTCTAGAGACTACTAGCAGCAGTATAAAATCCATGCTCTTCCCACGTTCTCACCAGCATGCTATGTTGCCAGAGTTTAATTTCCATTGTGGGTATGATATTTTATCTTACTGTAATTTGAATTTACACTTCATCATTTCCAGTAAAGTTGAGCATCTTTTCTTGTGTTTATTTCCATTTATAATTACTCATCCGTAGAGTTCTTGTTCAAAATTTTGCCCTTTGTTATGGAGTTATTTCATTTTAGTAAGTTTTCTATTCTCTTATAAAATCATGTCAAGCAATGGCATTCAGGATTGGATATTATACTGGATCTTGAAAAATCACTTCTTCTCTCATGGGTGCTTTAAATGCTTCTTGAGTATAAATTTGGATAGAATTCCACTAGGAAAAATAATTATGAAACCAGTTTAACTGAGGATTTAGGATATTAAATGTTCCCTGTACAGTCTTAAATAGGAGACACATTGGGTGCTCATACAAACCTCTCACCACTTGATCTCCATGAGCTTTTGCAGACATGTCTGAACTGGTTGGTTTTCAAATCCTCTCAGCCATCTACCAGTACAAAACACAACAACCATCGGAAAAGGACAAACAGAACTCTGGCTGCTTCAACCAGGGGGCAAAGATAAAGAGTGGGATTAGGTCTGAAGGTCATAGAATCTATGGTTCCAATGTTATTTTGCATTGCACTTCTTCCCCTTCTCCCTGTTAGCTAAACAGAATCGCATATATGTATCCAGACAGGACCTGCCCTTGCTTGCTTTGCTTCAGCATTTTCTTCCACTTAGAATTCTTTTCTCATATTTCTTTTGCTCAAAACACATCTATCCTGAAAACATACAATGGACACTTAGGGTCTCTGCCTAGCCTATATCCCCGCTTCTTTGGTTCCTTTCACTCTCTGCTCACAGTCATGGTTTTCTACTGGTTCGTTTGTTATACACAAACCCTCTACCCTTACCTTTGCTAATATGACCAGAGGTGACACCTGAGGTAGAGTGATTAGGCAAAAACTTCACTGTATTTTGAGAAGTTGCCTCAGATTTTTTCTTGGAGAGAGAGACAAACCAAGAAGCAGACTTTTAACTATAGAGGGCCAACATGGTTACCAGAGGTGATGTGGGTGGGAGGATGGGTGAAATCGGTGATGGAGATTAAGGACTGCGCTTATGATGAGCACTGGTGATGTATGGAAGTGTTGAATCACTATATTGTACACCTGAAACTAATATAACACTATATGTTAACTATACTGGAATTTAAAATAATTTTTTTTTGGTCGGGGAGCTGGTCAGTTTTTCCAGGGAGAAATTTAATATCTTGCTTGGGGATGTAAATGTGATTGCCGGTATCTGTGAGTCCAGCAAGCTTCTCTGAAAACATCTGTTTTCAGTTTCAGAGACTTACTCTCATCTTCAGTTATGCCTGGAGTTCCACAGCCCTCTGGTCCTCAGCAAGGTATAAGTGCCCATTCTTCTGCTGAGGTTGGGGGCAAGTGAATTCAGGCTTTGAAGTTCACCTAGGGTTGAATTATTTCTTATATAATCTTTCAACAGTTCTTCTGTTTTCAGGCCACCAAACCCAGTCCATTTTTTTATTTGGGTTGTCTTTTTTTTTTTTTTTTTAATATGTTCCACATCCAGTGGGGAGCCCAACACAGGGCTTGAACTTATGATCCTGAGACCAAAACCTGAGCTTAACCAACTGAGCCACCCAGGCACCCCTTGGTTGTCTTTTTATATTTTCAAGTTGTAAAGGTTCTTCACATATTTTAAATATGACTCCCTCAACAAATATATGATTTGCAAACTTTCGCTCCCATTCTGTGGGTTGTCTTCTCCCTTTCTTGATGAGGTCCTTTGAGGTACAGACGTTTTTATTTATTTATTTATTTATTTATTTATTTATTTATTTATTTATTTATTTATTT
>NW_023270451.1:23097226-23134761 GCF_011800145.1 Mirounga leonina
TTTATTTATTTATTTATTTATTTATTTATTTATTTATTTATTTATTTTTTAAGTAGGCTCCATGCCCAGAGTGGAGCCCAACATGGGGTTTGTACTCATGACCCTGAGATCAAGGCCTGAGCTGAGATCAAGAGTTGGATGCTTAACCAACTGAGACACGCAGGCGCCCTCAGAAGTTTTTAATTTGATGAAGTCCTACTAGCTATTTTTCTTCTGTTGCTTGTGCTTTTGGTGTCATATTGAAGAATCCACGGCTGAACCCAAGGTCAGGAAGATTTACACCTAACAGTTAAGATTTCTTCTAAGAGTTTTGCTGTTTCAACTTTTATGCTTGTTTTGGATTCATTTTGAGAAAAATTTTTTTGTATGATATGAGGTAAGAGTTGAACTTCATTCTTTTGCATGTGGCTATTCAGGCGTCTCTGCACCATCTGTTAAAAAGACAATTCTTTCCCCATCGAATGGTCTTGGCATCCTTGTTTAGAATCAATTGACCATAGATAAATGGGTTTATTCTAGGACTCTTTATTTTATTCCATTGATCTTTATGTCTACACTTATGTCAGCGCAGTGTCTTGATTATTGATGCTTTGGTGTAAGTTTTAAAATCCAGAATTATGAGTCCTCCAACTTTTTTTTCCCAAGGTTATTTTATTTTATTTTATTTTATTTTATTTTATTTTATTTTATTTCATTCTGGGTCCCTTGAATTTCATATGAATTTTAATATGAGCTTTTAAATTTCTGCGAAGAAGCCAGGTAGAATTCTAACAGATTGCATTGAATCTGTTGATCAATATAAGGAAGTTCCTCAGCAATTTCTTCCATGAACTGTCTCTTGTCTAGAGTGATACGTATGTCTCCTTTCATAAGATTATTTTGGAATGAAGGTAGAAAAAAATCAAGTTCTGTGACTTTAAAATTTAAAACCTTATACAGTGGAGAAAATTGTAAGAATAGGAAAGTACATGTTTTTTAAAATCTCATATTTTAAATTAAAGGGATGTTATTACATGGTATTTTTCTAGAATCTTCCATTTTTCCTATGGACCAGAATATGGAGCACAGAATTTGAAATAGAGAAATTATCATATTAAATATATGCAAATCTTGTCCTTTTCGGCGGGGAATAAAAGCCCCATCCAGAAAGAAGGACATATATAGTTTATAATTCAGTTTGTATTCTCAATGAAGATTAAATAAACTTTTAAAACTCTCTTTCCACTGGAGTGAAATGCTAGAAATTCCATAAAGCTTGGCAAAAGGAGTAATTTTTGAGAGGTAGTAAATATTGTTCTTTGCACTTTAACGTTGTTAACATTGATACCAATAACACCATTATTCACATAATTTTTTACAGCTTATGGACTAAATTCACATACATTATATCTCTACATTGTATCTCCTCCTTCTATTTTTAAATTAATTTTATTTCACCACCACATCAAATAGGCCCTTTTGTATCTATGTTACTAAATTTCTATAAATGTCTGCTTTGCGGCTGTTGTCTTCTGTTTGACCTATAGTATTCCAGCACATGGAGCAAAAGTTATTAACCTATTTTGTGCCATGGACATTTTAGCAGTATGAGATAGACTCCTAATCAGAAAAAGATATTTAAATGCATAAAGTAAAATACATAGGATTATAAAGAACACCAATTATATTCAAATACAGCTGTTAAAATATTTAACACCATGTTTTTTTATAGTAATGGATGAGTGAAAGACTAAATAATTATCTTCAAGTGTGAAAATCACCTTTAAGTTATCTTTAATGCAACTTCTACACTAAATAAATATTGTTCATTAGCTAGTACAATACCTAGTGTTGCCTGAGGATCTTATAATCCAAATTCAAGTTTAAAGTCAGGGCATCCTTGACTGAGGTAAAGAAAAATGGAATGAAAGGGAGGGGTTAATAGGCAAGAAACCAAATAAACAAAAATTAGTTCAAATCTTTCCCGGGGGCTTTCATGGACAGTACTCAAAGGACAGAAAATGTTAAAACTTGCAATAGATTTTGCTTTCCAGGCAAAAACTTAATTCAAACTTGGAATATGCTTATCAACAAGCAAACAAATTAACTGAAGAAATGTAATTTTGTTATATTAAGACCCTCTGAAATTGTGTTAGAGAACATTACAAAGCACATCTCTGTAGGGTCAGGATTCAAAGCTGCATGTGACGTAAACAGACAAATAAAATTTTGTTTTGTTTTTGTCTCCTTTCCTTCCTACCTGAATGATACGTAAATTGATCAACAAACTACTCTTTAGGATATGACTTAACGGGAGCATTGGATGGGCTTCCCTGGCCGAACATGTCACCCACCCCCTCCAATCTGTCCTTTGACCTTTGCGATTTCATTCTTTTGGACCCTATTCTTTAAAACAACAACAACAACACAAAGCTTTACCATTTTCCAGATTTTTCAGTGTCTCTGGGAATCATTAAGTCTAAACACCCATCATTAATGATCATATAACTCCTAGCAGATTAATTACTACGTAGATGACAGCTAGATCCTTAGCATCATGAGGTAGCAAAGAAGTGTCTGATAGGCAAGGTACAGGATGTATAACCAGATGACTTGGACAAAATTCTTGGCTGCACTACTTTCTTTGAGCATTAGTTTCCTAATCTTTGAAAGGGTATTGATTACAATGTCTGCTCTGCATACATTATAAAAAATGTTATCTAAAATTGCACCATAATTCATAAATGCTACATGTTCTTTAGTTCTTTTGTGTGGGTCAGAGTCAGAAAGGTGACTAAAAGATGAAATGAACAAAAATATTAATTTTTGATGATTTTGTGCAAGCTCAGCCTGCAGTCCCCATTTTGGGCCTCAAAAGTGCTAGAGAAATTTAAGATGCAGTTTCTGTCAGAAGTTTCTGCCTGGAATGTGTCACCTTGAATTTATGTATCCATCTAACCACCCATCAGTGAACAGTTACCCAAGCACTTGTCCCGGGCCGATGCGGAAAGAGCAGGGACTGGTCAGAGACCTCTAATACGCTCATCCCTCAGGTCCAGTTTCAGAAGTTGTGAAGTTATGGATATTATCCTTTTTCATTGGGTTTTCTTCCATTTGACACTTTCAAACCACTGTTTCCCAAAATGTTCAGGCCCCTAATTGAAGAGACCCTTCTCTGTAGAAAAACCCAAGATTTCCTCAAGCCATGGAAGAGATCATTTTTGTGAAAGAACCTAGAAAATTATCTGACCAATTCTTAACACATGCATGCATGTATTTGTTATTTATTTATTGGGGGGAAGTGACACCGAAAGTAGCATGAGTCTGTGACATGTGGAAGGGTGTATGGCAACGCGGTGGTAGGAGTCCAGATCACTGGGAAATCATTAAAAACAAGCCACAGATATTTTTCATTTCAATGCATCTGACAATGCCTACACAAAGACTGTAGTAAAATGATCAGAATCAAATTAGTTTTAATTACGGACAAAATATCTGGTGGATGCCACACTCTAATCTTAGATGGCCATTCCAAAACCAAATGTGTGAACAGACTACATTACAATTTTATGCAATCTGAAGAACACGATTTTAGTGTTTTCTTCTTGTCTCTCCTTTCACTTCACATTGTACTCAGCTAGTCACAAACTCCATTTGAGAAGGTAAGACACAAAACTGTAATTAAAAACATAAGTGGAATGGCTTTTTGTCTGCCTTTTCCATAGTCAGAAATATTAGAAAGACAACGATAGTGGAATCAGAAAATTTCTATGAGGTGGGGTATCATTTAACCCCTCTACATATCTGTAAAAATGGCATTAAGCATAACTTGCCTACCCACTCCATGAGGTCTTGAAGATCAAATAAAATGATCATGAGAAGGCTTATTTTTTTAACCAAAAAAGTGCCTTACAAATGTAAGATATTATTATTTTATTGTTAGTTTGATTGGTATGCTCTGTGCTTCTCAGTCTGCTGTTTTGTTCAATGTGTTTCTTCCTCATTGTGCCCCTTTTAGAAGCTGCTCCATGGAATGGAAATAGATCTTCTTTTATTGATCGTTATATCTAACTGTCTAATGGAAATGTAGTACCACGTATGCTGGAAACACCATCATGCCGAGGACAGAGTAGTGTAACGTTGTTATAAAGAGTGTCAGTGTTCGGAGGTTATGTGAGGATTCAGCCCTGTCTTCTGTCTGCAGGATGATTTACAGTGCGTGCTATAATGGGAGATTACAATGCTGCAATCAGAGAACAGAGCTCCCACTTGCATAACAGAATAGGCCATTCATAATTCTGTTCACAGGATGCACCATCTTCCCTTAACAGTCTGAATAATATAGTAGCAGAACAGCAAAAGAAAGTAATTTAGGAAATAAACCCAACCTGTTATTAAGTGATGCATAACACTGATAGTTCTCAAACTATTCTTTGTTCTCATTACATTTTTATCTTTCTATGAGAGAAATTAACAACAGTAATACTTTATGGGGGCACGCTATACTGCACCTTATAAAGCATTTTTATGAAATATACTTGAATCCCTACTGCATATTAATAAAGTGAAAGAGGCAGAGGCTCATTTTAATTTTATAGAAAGGACGATAAGGTTAAAAAATAGGTTAAAAAGCTTGCTGAAGATTACACACCTCATTAGTAATAATTGTGAATCAAACCCGTTCTGATTCAGTGTTTCTGTTTATCTTTCTCCCCAGCAAATATGTTCTAAAAGCTTATACAACACTGCAAACACCCCAAATGGCCCTTAACTATACATCTGAGAGTTCTTCTGGTTTGAAATAGAGGAGATGCGTGAGTTTGTCCACCAGTGGTTCAACAACACACACAATCCTGAGTAAAAGTAACCACAACAACCACACAAAAAGAAAAAGATCACCATAATTATTTTTAAAAATTATTTTAAAGAAAAGGGCAGGATGCCTAATTTTCTAGTTGGATATGTATCAGTTTGTTGAGTCAAGTACCAAAGTTGTAATCATCTTTTTCGGTGATTGTTAAATGATTCCTGTTCTGCAGGTGGTACAAAATGTACTCACTTTATTTTAAGAGGGAGAGTTGCGGGAGATTTGCACTGAGCTCACAGTACATTCTTTGTTTCCCTGGTGATAAAAAGCCTCAGCCATAAGGACAGCTCTGTCAAGTAAAGTAGCCAATTCACAAAGGGTGGGGGATTTTGGCCTTCCAGTTCAGAGTCTTTATTGCAGGTACTACTAAAACAATCTTAGAAGAGTCCCATTCAAATTTATCTTTGAACTCTGTCCTTCGTTACATAAGACGGCAAAGCAGAGGCCCTGCTTTTATGTGTGGCATCAGAGAAATCCTTGCTAATGGCTCTGGTCCACGCTTATGTGATATAAAGCAGTTCTAACTAACAGTAGGGTAGGGCATGGCAGAGAGGATTGCTTTAAAAACTGTAAAAAGTTTGTACAGAAAGGGTATGCTATGCATCAAGCTGCGTTGTCCTTACTTTCACATTATGCTACATTCACACAGCCTAAGTACGATGGAGATTTGGCAATTATCTAGGTAATGTGATCAATGTTAATGGACAATCTGGTTAATTTGGCTTTTAAAAGATTTTTAGCAACAAGAAGTGAAATGCCAAAAGAGCTCTTAAATGAATTTCCTTTAATTTTTAAGTTAAATTGCAATTCTTGACTTTATTTTCCAATTACCAAATGATGTTTTAATAGTTTTTTTGCAATAATAACACTTTGTTTTTAAAGAGTCCCTGGCATTCAATTAGTTCAAAGTACATTTGGGTATATGCAAGTTATCAGTTTCCATCCAGCTTTATGAAGTGAATTTGAGCTGCAAACATTGGTAACTCTGTCGCTTTCACTGTCCTTATTCTACTTTGAATTCTAGCCACAGTGATTTCTGATTTCCTTGAGCAATTTCATATATATATATATACACACTCACACAATTTATATATATATATACACACACACAATTCTTCATACATTTAGAAGGATAGATTTTTATGTTCCTTACTCTGAAAGTATTAAGCTAGACTTATCTTCTTCCATTGTTGGACCATATTGCATTTATTTTTGTAAAAATAAATTTTATTTAAGTGAATATTAGGCACACGCTGGTTTTGTACAAAGCACTGAACTTGGTTTTACGTTGACTTCTATGAAATTGCCAACACACAACCACCTTTGACCCATAAAAACGTCAATCTCATGCCATTTGGTCTGATATAGAAGTGATGCTGCAACCCTTAGTGGAAAAAGAAAGATAGGGTGAAGAGGCAAGTTGTTTTGGAGGCAGTGACATTTAGAATTTGGCCCAGCATGATTAGACTTCAAGAACGATAAAGACACTATTCCAGAACACAAACGGAATGTACAAGAGTATAGAAATAGAAAAACATAAAGTGTGTTCTGAAAGTCGCAAGTTGTTGAGTTGGCCTGATGAGCATGTGGAGTGGGAGATGAGCCTGAAAAGAAAGCCTGGAGTGAGATCACGAAGGGTTTACATGACAACGGAGCTATTGCTTTTTGCCCTTCGAAGTTATGTTTACCAACTGGTCCTTGGGAAGATTTGCAGTCTGCATTCACATCATCTAAGTACTTCAAAAAATATCAAACCCATTTAGCTTAATATTCATTTAAATTGGTTTTAGACCAAGGCCTCAAAGATTCTCCACAAATAATATTTCAAGGACAATATGCGGCCCATGGTCTAAAATCACAAAGCATACAAGCAAACAAGGTACTATGAGTGAGAAAAAGTTAAAAAAAATGCACAAACAGAGCCATATAACAGACACAGGAAAAAATGTTCATCCTCATTAGCCATCAGGGAAATTCAAATCAAAACCACATTGAGATACCACCTTACACGAGTTAGAATGGCAAAAATTGACAAAGACTAGAAACAACAAATGTTGGAGAGGTTGTGGAGAAAAGGGATCCCTCTTACACTATTTGTAGGAACGCACATTGGTACAGCCACTTTGGAAAACAGTGTGGAGGTTCCTCAAAAAGTTGAAAATAGAACTACCCTATGACCTAGCAATTGAACTACTGGGTATTTACCCCAAAGATACAGATGTAGTGAAAAGAAGGGGCACCTGCACCTCAATGTTTATAGCAGCAATGTCCACAATAGCCAAACTGTGGAAGGAGCCGAGATGCCCTTCAACAGACAAATGGATAAAGAAGATGTGGTTATATATACAATGGAATATTACTCAGCCATCAGAAAGGATGAATACCCAACTTTTGCATCAACATGGATGGAACTGGAGGAGTTTATGCTAAGTGAAATAAGTCAAGTAGAGAAAGTCAATTATCATATGGTTTCACTTATATGTGGAACATAAGGAATAGCATGACGGACATTAGGAGAAGGAAGGGAAAAATGAAGGGGGGGAATCAGAGGGGGAGATGAGCCATGAGAGACTATGGACTACGGGAAACAAACTGAGAGTTTCAGAGGGAAGGGGGGTTGGGGGGATGGGTTAGCCTGGTGGTGCATATTAAGGAGGGCACGTATTGCATGGAGCACTGGGTGTTATATGCAAACAATGAATCGTGGAACACTACATCAAAAACTAATGATGTATTATATGGTGACTAATATAACATAACACACACACACACACACACAAATAAGGAAACAGAGCCATAATACAAGGGATGAGAATTATAAACACGTATTTTATAACAATTCTGTTCTGTAAGTTTAAATAAATAAAGGAAAAAGTTTACAAATACCTCTAGGGAATAGGAAACTATAAAAAAATTAGTATAGCAGATTTTCAAAAGAATCACACATAACTTTTAGAAATAGGAATTATAATAACAACACGAACAACTAAAGGAACCAACGCTTAAAACTCAACAATGAGAAAACAACAGCACACAGTATCTGTGTGCAGGTTTTTGTGTGGACATAAGCTTCCAACTCTTGGTAAATACCAATGTGGACAGTTGCTGGATTGTATGGTAAGAGAATGTTTGCTTTTGTTAGAAACCACAAACTCTTCCAAAACATCTGTACCATTTTGCAATCCCACCCACAATGAATGAGAGTTCCTGTTGCTCCGCATCCTGGCCAGCATTTTGTGTTTTTAGTGTTTAGATTTTGGCCATTCTAATAAATGTGTAGTGGTATCACACTATTGTTTTAATTTGTAACTTTCTCATGATATATGATGCAGAGCATCTTTCCATATGCTTATTTGCCACCTATGTATCTTCTTCAGTGAGGTGTCTGTTCAGTCTGTTGCCCAGTTTTAAAATGGATTGTTTGTTTTCTTATTGTTGAGTTTTAAGCGTTCTTAATATATTTTAAGTAACAGCCCTTTATATGTTTTTTGCAAATATTTCCTCCAAGTCTGTGGCTTGTCTTGTCATTGTCTTAGCAGTGTCTTTCACAGAGCACAAGTTTTTAATTTTAATGAGGTCCAACTTATTAATTCTTTTTCATGGACTATGTCTTTAGTATTGTATCTAAAAAGGCATGGCCATACCCAAGTTCATCTAGGTTTTCTCCTATATAATCTTCTAGAAGTTTCTTGCACACTTTTATTGGAGTTCAATTGGGATAGGAAAGAGAGAACAGATTAGAGGATGTTTGAGGAGAAAATGGCTAGGAATTTTTCCAAAATAAAGGGGGGCGGGGGAGAAGGGACCAGAGGAACAGAACCACTGACTATGAATTCACTTTAAAATACTTCTGTGTAGGGCGCCTGGGTGGCTCAGTTGGTTAAGCGACTGCCTTCGGCTCAGGTCATGATCCTGGAGTCCCGGGATCGAGTCCCGCATCGGGCTCCCTGCTGAGCAGGGAGTCTGCTTCTCCCTCTGACCCTCCCCCCTCTCATGCTTTCTCTCTCTATCTCATTCTCTCTCTCTCTCAAATAAATAAATAAAATCTTTAAAAAAAATAATAAAATAAAATAAAATAAAATAAAATAAAATACTTCTGTGTAAGAATTAAACAAACTGAGGGTTGCTGGAGTGGTGGTGGTTGGGGGGGAGGGATGGGGTGGCTGGGTGATAGACATTGGGGAGGGTATGTGCTATGGTGAGTGCTGTGAATTGTGTAAGACTGTTGAATCACAGACCTGTACCTCTGAAACAAATAATACATTATATGTTTAAAAAAAAGAAGAAGAAGACGATAGTAGGAAGGGAAAAATGAAGAGGAGGAAATCGGAGGGGGAGATGAACATGAGAAACTATGGACTCTGAGAAACAAACTGAGGGTTCTGGGGGGGGGGCAGGGGTTAGCCTGGTGATGGGTATTAAAGAGGGCACGTATTGAATGGAGCATTGGGTGTTATACGCCAACAATGAATCATGGAACACTACATCAAAAACTAATGATGTAATGTATGGTGATTAACATAACATAATAAAATTAAATTAAAAAAAAAGAATTGGGGTAGGAGAATGAAGAGTTAAGTGGTATGAACTTTTTTCCCCTCTATTTTTATTGCTTATTGAGAATGAAAGAGTTTTAAAAGCCTGTCTGAGATCTACTCACTTTCTTTTAGGGTGTTGGGACAAACTAGGGCAGGAGGAAGAAAATAGGCAGATTAATCCAATCTAACCTCCTTGTCAACTGGAACTCCAGGTAAATAGAATAATAGTTTTTACCAAAAGGAAGCGTTCTTATCTACAGAATGCTTTAGCAGGATGTCCTTGCTAAGGATTACTTAGTAAATAAACCCAGAATCTATAGATCTATAGCGCATGGTTGCCTACAGAATCTCACATAAGTTATTTAAATCTCTGGAGTATAAAATTGAGATATTTCATAACTTAAGCACTCTTCCTGCCCTGTGAGGTAAACCAGCAAAACATTATCTGAAACCTAATCCATTATTCTGGGTCAGAGAGTACGTCTGATGTGGGGAGAGAGGACCCATACAGCTGCCTTTGATGTCCCTCTCTGCATGCTTTGTCCTTGCCTCTTTTTTTTTTTATTCTTATGTTAATCCCCATACATTACATCATTAATTTTAGATGAAGTGTTCCATGATTCATTGTTTGTGCAAAACACCCAGTGCTCCATGCAGAATGTGCCCTCCTCAATACCCACCACCAGGCTAACCCATCCTCCCATCCCCCTCCCCTCTAGAACCCTGTTTGTTTTTCAGAGTCCATCGTCTCTCATGGTTCGTCTACCCCTCCGATTTCCCCCGCTTCATTCTTCCCCTCCCGCTACCTTCTTCTTCTTTTTTTTTTCTTAACATATATTGCATTATTTGTTTCAGAGGTACAGATCTGAGATTCAACAGTCTTGCACAATTCACAGCGCATACCAGAGCACATACCCTCCCCAGTGTTCATCACCCAGTCACCCCATCCCTCCCCCCCTACCCCCCACTCCAGCAATCCTCAGTTTGTTTCCTGAGATCAAGAATTCCTCATATCAGTGAGGTCATATCCTGAAATTTTTAATATATTTTGTTACTGTGTAAGTACTCTTCAGGTGAGTCTAATTTCTCAATCTAATCTTGTGTATTGGCCCACTCATGAAATTGACAAAAGGAATTTTGAAATAAAGTACATGGTGCTATAGAGTGCTTCATTCTATTGAACCATGTGGGTAGAATAAGGTGAAATGAAATAGGCAGCAAGTATTAACCCTCAGGAATTATCTTGCAACATTCTAGAATCTGTGAAATATCTCTGTGTTAACTCTGCTATAAAATCAACATATATAATATAACAACTAAAGAAAATATCCTAAAAAAAGATGGCAAAGACATACGCCAAAATAGTATTAGTAGCTATCTGTGGGTAGTGACATATGGGGTAATACTCACTTTTTTTCTGTATTTTATCTATTTCCCCAAAATATTTTATAATTGCATGCATATTTCCTTTTGTAAATCATAAAAGATAAACTTTAAAAACTATAATCAATATAGTATGATACAAATGTATTGCAACTATGTTAAAAAGATACCCAGCAAAAAGACTGAACAGGAATACACCATATGTTACCTAAGATTTTCTTGAAATTGTTGGGATTTGAATGATCTGTTTATATTTTTCAGTGTTTCCAAAATTTGTATAATGAGCGTGAATTATCTTTGTAATAAAAAAAAAGCTAATTTCTCATGGAAGAGTATTCAATATGAAGTAGATTTTCAACAAGGCATTTCTCCCTTCCTCTGTGTCTGTTTTCAACCCACTTATTCCCATAAAATAACAGTTATTGTGTAATGGGCATAGAAAAGGTACAAAATTATAGACCTCAGTATTAAGAATTAATGACTATGAGAGACTATGGACTCTGAAAAACAAACTGAGGGTTTTAGAGGGAAGGGGGGTGGAGGATGGGTAAGCCTGGTGATGGGTATTAAAGAGGGCACGTACTGCATGGAGCACTGGGTGGTATACACAAACAATGAATCATGGAACACTACATCAAAAACTAATGATGTGATGAATGGTGACTAACATAACATAATAAAATTAAATTAAAAAAAAAAAAGAATTAGGGGCGCCTGGGTGGCTCAGTTGGTTAAGCGACTGCCTTCAGCTCAGGTCATGATCCTGGAGTCCCGGGATCGAGTCCTGCATCGGGCTCCCTGCTCGGCGGGGAGCCTGCTTCTCCCTCTGACCCTCCCCCCTCTCATGTACTCTCTCTCTCTCATTCTCTCTCTGTCAAATAAATAAATTAAAAAAAAATCTAAAAAAAAAAATTAATGATCTCAAAGACACCAATGCCTTTTTGCTTCTATCAGGTTCTCTAAAAATGTTGTTGATTCTATAATCCTACATATAGCTATTTAATCCTACCTATACATGCTTTGTTTGGGCTATTTGCAATGATGAAGAAATGTGTCTAAAATTTTAAAAAATATCTTTATCACCACAATCTTAAGAACAGACTTTTTGTGTACTTTCTTTAACCATTGTGGTATTAAAGAAATGTGACATTTCTGATTTACAGGTCCAAAAATATAAGGCAGAGTCTCCTTTCTTCCTCCATCATGCTCTAAGATTACAGCAACTTCTGGAGAATCGTTGGTCCTATGCTTATTTTTATTTTCTTGTATAGCAGTTTCAGGGATATGGCTCAGGAATAAACCAAAACATTCAGTCTATTGCCAGAGCCAAAAACATAAACTCAAAAGCCCATGTGATCATATAGCTTTGCTCAGTTTCATGTATAAGACCTGACCTTAGCTGGCTTCTGCTTGAAAAGACAATGGAACTGCATACAATCTATCACCATTAATTAATTCATTCATTCATTCAATAATCCCTAGTGACAAGTCTGGGGGTGGGGAGATTCAGGAGTGTTGAGTGGTGAGCAAGACCAATGCAATTCCTGATATTGTTGAATCTGGCATTTTAGTAAGAGGAGACATTAAGTATATATTTAAGTATATATTTATAACCTATGATAATGGCTATGAAGGATCCTTTGGAGAAACAGTAACAGGGGGACCTGAGTTAGATTGGAGAGTCAAGAAAGTCCTCTTAAATGACATTTAAGCAAACCTGACATCTGAGTAGGAGAAAAGAGAATGTCTGAGTTGGAGGGAAGAAGACGGGAGAATGCTCCGTGGAGTACTGGAGGAACTGTGGAAGGCTGACGTGGTTAAACCAGAGAAAAAGTGAAGGAGCTTAGGATGGAGGACAGTGAAAGTATCCAGGAACTCAGATATTTTACAATACTTATCCAAGAGCAATGGAAATTCATTCAAGGATTTTGAACAGGGGAATAACTCTTCCTGGAGAAATAATAATAATAAAAAAAAATACCATCCTCATGTTCAAAGTAATGTCATGTCAGAGTTGAAGTACTATATTTCATCTCTTTGAGGACCTAACTGTATGTGGCCTGTATGAACATCAGGCATAAAGTTTGAGTCTTTGGAATCCAGTACTTCTTAGCGGTTAAGACTTCAGGCTTTAAAAATCAGATCATCCTGCATCTGCCACTTCCTAGCTGCATGACTCTAGGTAAGCTTCTAAATAGGTACAACCGGAATAATAACTTGTTGTGAGAATTAAGTGAATAATGCATATAAAACGTGTACATGGTGTCTGTACATGGTACGTGATCAAAAATAATAGCTATTATTTCCTGACTCACTGCCACAGGAAAAGAATAAACTCATCACACAGTGGACCTTTATGCTCCTTACATAAGCTAATGCCGGACGCATTTTTAGTGAGCTAAATTGTACTCAGTGTTTTCGGAGTAATGAGCCAAATACATTAACTGTTCTGGAAACAGATGAAGCCTGACTATTTTGACTAAATATAGAGATAATTAGAGTCTAGACTCTATCTGTTGATAGGGCTTAGGGAAGCATAATGAGAATCATCACGCCATAATAGAATAATACGTGAGGCTAAAACAAAACAGAAATTTCACAACCCAGATGAAAAACAACTAATTTTATTGATGTCAGAAATACATTATTAGCTAAGTCTTCTTATGATCTTATGATGTTTGTTTCATGTTGTAACAGCTTCTTAATAGTATAATCAATTATGCCTTTCTGTTTTGCTACTAAAGCCATTTCTTTCTTCCCCATATAGTTCGGTAAAATTATCAAGTGTCAGATAAAATCCTTTTTCTGTAGTTATATAATATGCATTAGAAGAACTCATTCTTTAATGTATAGAGATGAAAGGTCCTTCCTTGCAGGTACTTTTTATTCAAAGCCAGTGAAATATTTTCTATAGCAAAGACTTTGACTAGTTTGCCTGGTGTCAGGACTAATGACCTACCAATGTGCAGATTGTTACTGAGCAATTCATGTTACCAGAAAACTCCAATATTATTGAATAAAACACACATAAATGAGTGCACGATGCCAATATGTTGCATGGAAAGGAGAAAAGGATGGGCTACAAAATATTGGGCCCAGCCCAGCCTCAGGACAGAGAAGCAGATGTAAATGTTAGAATTGTAGCACTCCTGTTCATCTCCAGCAGCGTGGGAAGAAGCGAGAGGACACTACCAATACTAAGACTGTCTTCATGTTATACTCTAAAGTCAGGGTGCAGTCCAGGGTCTGTAATACCAAACTATGAGCAAATGAAACAACTGAATCAGGGGAGCTCCATTAGGGCTAAGTTTGGAAACTGATTAGTAAATGGGGTACACTACAGGTCTGCAAGTACCACTGATCGCTACCAGTCCATGGTTAATTTCTCACTGGTCCCTGGTAAAATGAGAGAGATACAAGATGGCAAGTCTTTCATGAATTCTTTAGGGGTTTCATTCTGAATTTGTGTCCTTCTGCTCTTTCTTAGTGGAACAGGGTGACAGAGGATGATTTTTTTAAGTTAATGTTCTTTACTTGGCAAGATAAATTAAAAAGGATTATATCAGCCAGCAAAATATTTAAAAGTTTATTTATTTAATATGTGAAATCTGAAACTCTAGGATCCACGAGTATTTAGATACTGCAGAAATGATGATCAGGAAGATAAAAAGTCAAAATAAGCCTTTTAAGCCAAACTCTGGAGCCCCATAATATCAGATTGTTAAGCTACATGCACTGAAAGCAGGAAAAGTTGGAACCTGGAGGCCCTGATTCGATTTAGACCTGCGGACTTAGGCCAGGACAACATGCAAAACACTTCATCAGTGGTATCACACTATCTTATCAGAACAGACTCTGGAGTGCTGTGCCAGGAGTTAATCTTTGTTTTGAAGAGACGTGTCTTGGAAGGTACAAGGAAACTAGAAAGAAACTAAGTGGCCAGGGTGCCTTGGACACTCAGGACAGGTGCTTTTTACCAAGTGGTGTAGAAGTCTTTCTATATTTTAGCAACTGGTATGGCCTTATAGTTAGCTAAATGTCACCCTTAGGTATTTACAATGAAGATACATCCCTTAAATACCAGCAGGAAGAATGACTGAGGGCTTTAATAAGCAGGCTTAACATTTAGTATCATCTCCTTTCCCAGATTGTTTTGTAAATTACTCTTTAGTGACAAGTTTTACCTGTTTCTAAAGGGAGATCTGGCTTTGATCTAATTTCTGTTCTGGAGGATACCATGGAAGCCAGTTTGATTTTATGATTTTTAGCCCTGTTCTTTGGAAGATTAATCTCACTATGGATCTAAACCTCCAGACTCTGCCTTTTGTAATTTATGAAGAAGGCCAGCTCAGTTTCCCCATTTACCTTCTTCTCTAGGTAGTAACCCTGCTAGGTTTGATCTCATGGTTAATAGTAAATAACCTTTTCAGTGAATCTTGTTTTTCTCTTTTTTTAGAGGGAAAAAGAAAAGCACTGGAAGAATATGATCTGTCCTAGAGCCATTGGGATATAGCAAGACACTAAAGTGCTCCCAGGGCCCCAAATTCCCAATGTGTATACTGCCTCCAACCAAGATTGTTTGTATATTTAATTCCTTCTCACTTTTCTCAGAACTACTTACCCTGTAGGGTGCATCTTTGAAATTAACTACTATAATTATTCAACTCAAATCCTGAGAAAAATGCCCTTCTCTGCACCAATAGTATAACATTCTAGAAATTGTATTTATAATCTTTAAAAAGGGAGTCAATAATACTTAATTTACAATCAAATCTCAAATGGTCTTTTATTGTTCTATGGTTGCTGGAGTGGAAACATTCATAGTCTCTTCAAGGAATTATAATGTAGTTATAATACACTTTAATATCCTCAGATAAAATGTGTTATATCAATGCATTATAATTAAAGTGCATTATTAGAGAATCTCTATTTGCTTTTGCTATATTTAACATTTTTAATTTGCAACATATTGCTATCTCTAATTGCTCTTTCTCAGAATTACTGTGTGAGATGAATGAAAATTATACTTGTGTGCACCATCCTTTTTTAATAGGAAAGGAATGAAAATTCAGAAAACTTGTTTAGGTCACGCAAATGAGAGATAAAGACTAGATGTGAGAGACTTCTAGTTCTGGCAATAAGGTAATACTAGAAGACTTAAATAACCCTAAACATGCTAGATAGTTTATTCAAAAAAAGCAAATGAAGTCCCTAGGTTCCAGAAATAATGGTGGGAACAGAAGACCAGGGGACTAAGGGTATGAGCTGATGCAGCAACAGAGTGTGGGTGAGAATCAGGTCCTGCTCTTGATAAACTAGAAGCCTAGTTTGAATGTCCAAGAGGGATGGTAGACAAAGACTGTTACGGACTGAATGTTTGTGTTGTTGCCCTCCCCTGTTCACATGCTAAAGCCTTAACCTCCAATGTAATGTATTTGGAGTAGGGGCCTTTGGAGGTATTTACGGTTAGACGAGGTCATGAGGGTGGGGCCTTGGTCTGATGGGATTAATGCCCTTGCAAGAAGAGACATCAAAGAGCTTTCTCTCTTTTTCTGCACTGGGAAGACACAGTAAGAAGGCAGCCATCTGCAAGCCAGGAGAGTCACCACCAGAACCCTACCCTGCTGGCACCCTGATCTCCAACTTCTAGCCTCCCCAGCTGTGAGACAATAAATTTGTTTTTTGGGTCACCCAGTGTCGGGCATTTTGTTATGGCAGCCCAGGCAGACTATATACAAATAAGGAAGAAAGCTGGAACTGTTTCCTGCATAAAGCTGATGCCCTAAAAGGGCTGTACCTTCAGTAAAAAAGGTAGACCAAGAAATAAATTTGTTTCCTAGACAAGAAAGATAACAGATACATTTATATATACAATATATATACACACATATATATGTATATTTCTGACTGGGTTCTGTGTAGAGAAATCAAACCAAAAGAGTTATCCCTGATAATTTAATACTCTAGACCTGTGCCTCAAATAAATCTAGGGTTTGAACTTAGCCCTACCCTAGTAGGTTAAACCCTCAACCCCAGATTGAGGAATTAATATAAAAATTGGCCCTAGGGCAAAAATACTCCAACTTACTGCCAAAACCCTAACACTTTGGAAGGGACACTCTCACAATGCAATCCATATGGGGTTCTCATAGAAAAAAATAATCATGCTAAAAAAGAGAATTTATGATAAAAAAATTACAAAGTACATAAGGAAGGCAATCATGATGAGTGGGACTGAGCAAAAACAGCAGAATTACCACCCCCAAACTGGAGATAACAAAATGACAATCTGAAACAGAATATAAATTAAGTATGTTTAAAATAATTAAGATGTGAAAGAATTGAAAGTCCAAGAAGGAACCAAAAAATATGGGGAAAAAAAGCCGCATTAGAAAACAGAGAATAGGAAAGAAAAATATAGTAGATAATATTTTAAACTGATAAATGTAGAGTAGAGAGTTGAATAACTGCTGAACTAGAAATTTTGAGGATATTAGGTAGAATGCAGGCACCATTTGGCTCAGTCTGTTGAGTGTCTGACTCTTGGTTTCAGCTCAGGTCATGATCTCATGGGTTGTGAGATCGAGCCCCATATCGGGCTCAGCACTCAGCAGGGAGTCTACTTGAAGATTCTCTCCCTCTGCACCCCCCTCACAAATAAATAAATGAATCTTTCAAAAAAAAAAGAATATAGCACTGGAAAACTATAAGATGGAAAAGAAAGCCAATTACGATTTTAAAAATGTGGAAGGTAGAATTAGAAGGTCCCCATTCCCCTCACAGGAGTTCTAGAAGGAAAGAACAGAAAAAATGGGGAAGGAGCACTCATGAGAGGCTATGAGAGTTTTCCAGAAATGACAAAATATGTGAATTCATAAAACCAAGAACCACATGGTTTCCAAGGATGATAAATAAAAAGAAATCTACACCTAAATACATCACAAGGAGGCTGTAGAACCTAAAATCTTAAAAGCAACAATGAACAAAAGACAATCAACAAGTCAAAGCTATTAAACAGAAAACTTGTCAATAGAAAAATTAACGACCAGAAAACAGTGGAATGATATAATCAAAGTGCTGAGGGAAGGTAACTATCACCTACATTTGTATTCTCAGCTAAATTGCTATTTGAGAATCTCTTTCAGGTGAAGGCTAAAAAGTTTTATCACTCAAAGATCCTTGCTAAAAAGAACTACAAATGATATGCTTCATAAAGAAGGAAATTGAATGCATGAAGAAGGAATGGACAAAGGAAACAATGATGAGCAACCACATTCATAAATAGGTGGATATATCTAAGCATTTTCAATGACAATAACAACAAATTTGAAGATATAGAAACAAAAATACTAGAAAACAATAGAATGTCAAAACTTCAAGTTTAGAGTTAAAGTATTCTAGGAGAGTAAAATATTGATTGAGTTCTGTGAATTGTGTAAGACTGTTAAATCACAGACCTGTACCTCTGAAACAAATAATACATTATATGTTAAAAAAAAGAAGAAGATAGTAGGAAGGGTAAAATGAAGGGGGGGAAGTCAGAGGGGGAGATGAACCATGAGAGACTATGGACTCTGAGAAACAAACTGAGGGTTCTAGAGGGGAGGGGGGGAGGGGGATGGGTTAGCCTGGTGATGTGTATTAGAGGGCATGTATTGAATGGAGCACTGGGTGTTATATGCAAACAATGAATCATGGAACACTACACCAAAAACTAATGATGTAATGTATGGTGATTAACATAACACAATAAAATTTTTTAAAAAAAGGGCTTTGAAAGATTTAAAGAAGTAATTTTTAATATCAAATTTCTATTACATTTAAATGAAAGAGAAAATAACAGAAATGTAATTACCAAAGAAAAGCCTATCATAGTTAACTAAGACTATAAAATGTTTAGTTCAAGCATATGTTTATGAAATACTACAGCTAAACTGTATAGCTTGTACATTAGGGAATCAAAATTAAATCCTACTTTTTTGTGAAATGAAAAAAAATATTGATTGAGTTTATATATTGTTATGTCAAGAATTCATGTTAAAAGTTTAAAAATATCACTAAAGGAAGAAAAACAGAATGTACAACTTTTAAATGAGGGGCAGTGATGTATAAAGGAAACTATCAATTAAATAGAATACTGAAAATGAGTAAAAGAAACAAAAAGAGTGTGTCAAATAGTGACAAAGTCAATCCATATAAATATCCATAATCATAATAAATGTAAATAAACCAATTTTGCCAGCTAAGAGGTAGAATTAGAATGAATTTTTAATCAATTCCATCCATTGCTTATAACAGATACACTTAAAATACGACATGGAAAAGCTGAAACTGAGAGGGTAGAAAAATTATTCCAGGAAAACACTAATTAAAAGAAAGCTGGATAGCTATAAAATATCTAACAAAATAGTCTTTAATTTTAAAATATATATATATATATATTAGGGGAAAAGCACACTATTTAGTGAAAAGGAACAAAATCACCAAGAAGATACAAAGTTCTAAGCTTAAAAATAATAAACCTAAAATAATAAAAACAATTGGCAAATTACAAGTCTATAATCACATTGTAAGACTTTAATACAGTTCTTTTTGTAATTCATGGATTAAGCAAATAAAAAATTGTAAAGATTTATACTATGTTTCAGAAAAATGAACAAGTTTGATCTAATATGTAGAATCCTATACCTAATGGTCAAAGAACACGCATTCTTTTAAACACATGTACATCATTTACAAAAATTTACCACTTGTTTCCAAAGCAAGTCTTAGCAAACAGTGATTGACTTAGATTCTGTGTCATGTAGAAAATATTCTCAAATCTCAGTGCAATAAAATGAGAAATGAATAGCCAAAAAGATAGTCATCTTTCTCTGTTTAGGAACTTAAAAACATACTTTTAAATAATTCATGGGCCAATGAAGAGATTGTTGTATCAAAACTTACGGTTCAACTAACAGTCTTTAAATGCATTAATTACATATATTAGGGGAAAAAGCTGAAAATTAAGAGTCTTTGTAATTTTAGAAGTTAGGGGAAAGAACACTTACAAGCTAGCAGGCAGTATGGAAAAGAAGAGCTTTTGCCATGTTTTGTAAATTTGTGGTGGTGACTTACCCCAGTCAACAACTAAAAGCACCCCTACACTGCTTAATGGTTAAACAGCCCTGTGGTTAAACAACCTTCCAATACTGGTTCTATTGCTTATTAGTTGTATGGCCCATAGGCACATCATTTGATTTTTGTGGGCCTAGGTCTCTCATCTATAAAATAGAAATCATACCATACAGGGAGCTCTCATCATCTCAGTATTTATTATTCAAGCTTTTATAGAAAAAGAAAACATGTCAATATGAAAATACTGATTAAAGAACTGGCTCAGTCAGTTGAGCTTCCGATTCTTGATTTTGGCTCAGGTCATGACCTTGGAGTCGTGGGATCAAGCCCCATGTCAGGCTCCCTGCTCAGCAGGGAGTCTGCTTGTCCCTCTCTCTCTCTTTCTCTCTCTCTCTCTTATCTCTCTCTCTCTCATAATTAAATAAATAAAATCTTAAAAAAAAAAAAGAATTGACCTCTTTAACTGACCCCTCCCCACTCAAGTGCCTTGGCTTTTGCCTGTCAATGACTTTGTTGGTCAGACTCTCACCGAATGTCCAAAACTGTCTGCATTTTCAGATAATGGTAATGACCTTTAGGAATATAGTGCAAATGACTGGAAAATGAAAATGTAAACAGTGCAAATGGTGCAGGATGTCATGAAGTCAACAAAAGTGGAGAACTATTTGACTTACACACAAAGCCACTGATAAATGTTTGGCAGCATTAAACACATTAGCACTCCATGAAAAGATAATTAACCAGAACAATGACACAATAGGCATCTCAAAGAAGAATAATTCAAATAATTTTACAAAACCAACACTCTTTATGATCATGTTGAAAATACAAATGTGAAGTGAAGAATATTGCAATATGTAATCATGTCATTTTCTTAGAAAAAATACACCCCTCTTCATAAAAACCCCATTTGAATTATTCTTAGTTAGTTTTAAGAATTAGTACAAAACTGGAATTATATACATGTTGTTGATGAAAGATAAAATAAATATATGTCGTATTGTTAATTTTTAAGGATAATATTCTTTTTTTTTAAAGATTATTTATTTATTTATTTATTTATTTATTTATTTATTTATTTGAGAGAGTGAGAGGGAGGGGCAGAGGGAGAGAGAGAAGCAGCCTCCCTGCTAAGCAGGGAGCTCATTGCAGGGCTCCATCCCAGGAGGTGGGGACCATGACCTGAGCTGAAGGCAGACGCTTAACCGACTGAGCCATCCAGGTGCCCCTGAAGATAATGTTCTGATCACACATTTTCCCCCAACAATTTACCACAAAATAATGGTTTCCATTTCAAGAGGCATCTTTTAACTGGTCCTTTCCTGCACCAATTATATTTTGAGAAGAAGGACCTCATGAGCCTACATATGAGGCTATTGTGAACCTTAATTGGGATAATTTATGGAATTACATTGTGTCTGACTCGTACTAAGCATTCTGTAAGTCTTAGCAGGTCACGATCCTGGATCCTGTGCTAAGTTAATGGATCTAAAATTAAAAAAAACAAAACAAAACAAAATGCTATGTAAACTCTCAATGGACTTTTCCAATAATGTTATCCAATGTCATCATTCATAAACTCCAGATCTTGTTCAAAATAATCTCTTCTCCAGCTTCCACACACATCTCTAACACAGTCTATTTTATGTTCTTTTTTTTGCCACCCACAAAATCTGCACATCCAGATTCTTCAAGTTTCTGGCTACTATAACTTCTTATAAAAGTTCTTCTCTAGCACTACAATTAGAAATACTCCCTTCTTATAAAAGTTCTTCTCTAGCACTACAATTAGAAATACTCCCTTCTTTCCCTATAGTCTGTAGTCTCATAGCAAAACTGTGTAACGCTGTGATGGCCCATCCCATTTGTTTTAGAAAAGGGTTATTTATGTCTTGTTTCTCTTACTTGATTGCAATCTCTATTACGCTTAGGTCTTGTGTTTATCTCATTCCCCTCATAGCACCTTGCATTGTGACTGGCACAGAATATGCCTTCATCCACCCATTCATTCACAAACATTTATGGAATGCCAAAAACAGTCAGTTTTTAATTACTGTGCATTCAATGAGTGAATGAATTCAACACAGAGCAGTGTGTTAAGCAAGTATAATAGGGAGTTTTCTTTTGGCTTGCCTGGAGGATCTCTTCCCAATCTTTTCTAAACTATGATAACATACAGGATCCTGAGCGTGTGCCGTTACAGAGATGCGCTTGAGGGAGTAACATGTGTTATTCATTACATCACATATAACCTTTTCAAGTTTACAATCAATCTTGCTTGGAAGGCTGGTGTCATTTAAAAAGTATGGCAGTGTGCTGGAAGGAGAGACCATCTGAGCTGGCTACAGTCTGTGAATCCAAATACCCTATTTAAAGGTCCAAACATGAAGAAGGAGGATGTACTAAACACATCATTTTCCTTCCAAGTGATTGAAAAGGGATGGTACATTGAAGCTTTGTTGGGTTTCAATGCATTGATTTTCTCACTACCTATTTTTCTCAGGTTTGTCAGCTACTTAAGAGTCTATTTCAAGTTGCCTGCAGACTCCTTTTCTCATGTTTCTTAAAACTATTTGTGATTAAATCACCCCACATTGTCTTCCAAGCTCTAATGATTCTCTTCCTGCGAAACCTGTTTTTTTTTTCCTTTACTTTATTCTGTTTCTCACATCTCTATTTTCCAATACATTGCTTGCTTTCGGTATCCTCATCAATTTTTCTGTTTCTTGATTCTCTGTCTGTTGTTATATTTGTTCACCTATCTATTCATCCGGTGCACTGTTACGGGGCTCCTTCCAGTGTCAAACTGTGCTCTGGTCAGAGACAAGACCCCTACCTACATTTAGAGAGAATGCAGTCTAACGAGGCAGTGGGAGACCAGGGAATGTAATGTCACAGGACAGAATGAGCAAGCACAGGATACCCACATGCATATATCATGTAGGCATTGCTATCAAAATGCTGAAGAAGTACCTTAATTATGGGGCAAAACCGATGGCTAAGGATTCTTGGAAGACATTAGTGTTAAACTGGGATTCCAAGTCAGCAATGAGGGAAAAGAGGAGTTTCTGGTGTACCAAATACATAGCAAAGGCAGCAGTGTGCTAATTACAAAGATGCCTGATTGAGGGCAGTATTTCTCAGTGTTGTCTACGGACAAAGTGCATCAGAATCATCTAGAATGTTTTAAAAATTACAGATATGTGGACTTCACCTCCAAATCTATTGAGCTATCTGTCTTTAGCAAGCACCTCAGATTATTTCTAGGCATGGCAAAGCTTTCTAACTTCAGAGATAAGACAGCATGGGTAGATTACATGTATACTGACTTGACTGACATAAATGAAGAAGGAATGTAAGGAAAAGCACAGCCGGTAATGCCCCCAACAATTATTAATATTATTTTATATCTTATATGGTTTGCATTTGGGATGCGGTTGTTAAAATTTTGGTGGATCAACTAAGTGTCAGACATGGTGTTAAGTATTCTCCGAATGGAATCAAATTTATTCCTTAAAACAATTAATCCATTTTTCATGTCTCTACACCTGGGCTGCTGAGTACTGTTAGAGAAACCCATACAACCACGCAGATTGGTTTCACCCCTAGTGTGTTGTCTTCACCCTCATTTAAACCCTCAACATTGCCTGAGCACTCTATATTTCTCTAGCCATCTCTCATCATCGTTTTAAAGTGCAAATTAGGTCTGGGTGGGGACTGAGGGTCTACATTTCTAGCATGTTTTCAGGGAATACTGATGCTATTGTCCTAGATCTCAGGTTGGCAGGATTAACTAGAGGAGAGAATGGCTAGGAGACTGTGTGCAGATACCGTTATTCTATAGGGAGGGCAGAAAGAAGTCCTTCTCTCAGTGTAGGATTCGAGCTTATCTGTTAAAAATTAGGACAGAAGTAGTGTAGTGGGAGACTCGAGGGGAATGGAGAGAGTTTGTAATAGTTGTAGTAAAGAATGAAAAAAGTTGGGACGCCTGGGTGGCTCAATTGGCTAAGCCTCTGCCTTTGATCCCAGGGTCCTGGGAGTGAGTCCCGCATGGGCTCCTTACTCAGCAGGGAGCCTGCTTCTCCCTCTGCCTGCCACTTCCCCTGCTTGTGCTCTCTCTCTCTGTCAAATAAATAAAATCTTAAAAAAAACAAGAATGAAAAAAGTTTTAGAAGCTCAGCTCAAAAAAAGAAGTCCATCCCTTTCTGCCTCTTCAGGCGCTTGGCTTTATCAAATTTCCCTGTGTCTTCTCTAACTGTAAACCCTCTCTTTCTATTGGTTCCTCTCAATAACATGTAAACATGTTTTAGTCTCTTCCATTCTAAATCAACAACATTCAAACCACTTTTTTGGAACTGTGCCATGACCTCTTGTCCCCAGGCAGTGAACGCCTTATGTTCTTTTCCTCTACAAAGCTAAAAATCTTCAAAGACTTTCTTATATTCTGTTTTTATTTTGCTCCCATTCATTTATCAACCCACTTTTTATTTAAAAATTTTTTTTCAACCCACTTTTTAAAGATATTAGCTGACCCCTCAAACCCAGTCTCCCCATTTTCCATGGAAATAACACCCCAATATTTAGCTGGGCACTGGACTGCCTAGATAAAGACTCTATTTTTCAGCTTCCCTTGCAGTTCGGTGTGTCCATGTCTCTAGATTCTGATTGATGGGATGGGAAGTGATTTGTGTATCTTTGAAGAAATCATCCCAAAGTAAGGGGGTATGCCCTTCCTGTTTTTTTTATCTCCTTCCTGTGGTAGAATGTGGATGAAATAATTCAAACACTGGCAGCCGACTTGGATCATGAGAAGAATTCAGGAATGGAAGCCACACTTGCCATGGGAATTGCAACAATGGAATGCCATTCCAGATTGAACTGGCAATCCCCAGATATCTTGGACTTGAATAAGAAATACACTTCTGTCTTACGGAAGCCAATGCTTCCAGCATGTAGCCACGGTTCACAGCCACTGCCTTAAGTATTGCTGGGCCTAAGGCCACTATAGACTCTAGGCTCTTATTTTCTGCTCTGCATATTCACCCTGACCAATCTCATCTGCTCATTTCAGTTAGCATCTACATACTGAGGACTTTCATACCGCAATCTCCTAGATATCTCTCTTGAGCTTCAGACCCATACACGCAACAGCCAACTGAATAACTGGAATGTATATACCGTTAACATCACATGATTATCATATGCGATTTTTTTCATTATTTCTGCCCACCCCCTCCCCCGACAGTTTTTGTTTGCCTTCCTGTGTTTACTATCTGTGTGAATAGCACTAGTATCCACACAGTTGTAAGAGCTAGAAATTTCACCTTCTTCACGATTCCCCCCATTCCCTTGGTGTTTCCATCTAATCGATCATTACACTTCGTTTCTTCACTTTAATATCTCTCATATGCATTCACTTTTCTCCACCTCCACTGCTATTTTCTAGTTGAGGCCACCACTATTTCTTGCCTATATTGGTTTCTCTGTGGAGTCATGCTCCTTCCCAGTCCTTTCTCCACATATTTTATTTGTATTTATTTATTTTTTAAAAGATTTTATCTATTTATTTGACAGAGAGAGACACAGCGAGAGAGGGAACACAAGCAAGGGGAGTGGGAGAGGGAGAAGCAGGCTTCCCGCGGAGCAGGGAGCCCGACGCGGGGCTCGATCCCAGGACCCTGGGACCATGGCCTGAGCTGAAGGCAGATGCCTAACAACTGAGCCACCCAGGTGCCCCTCTCCAGATATTTTAAAAGACACATCCAATCATGACACTTCTTTGCCTAGACTCTTCAGGGGTTCCCTTTTGTTTTGGGATGGAAGCCAAATGCCTTTGTGGGACCCACTAGACCCTTCATGTATATCCCTGCCTTCCCTCTTCCAACTCATGGCTCACCATTCCTCTCTACCTCTAAGCTACTGTATAGGTATAGGGAACTGACGGTAGTTTCCCCAAATTCATATGTTCTTCCCTGCACTGACCTCTATCTGTACTGAAATGTCCTGCTTTCTTATCTGGCTGACCATATAGTCCCTAAACTTCCCTGAGTATAGGGAACTATGTCTTGATCACCATTTGCACACAAAGGATATAGCACATAGTCTAGGATGTAGTCAACAGTACAACAAATATTATTGCCTACCTACTACGTTCCAAATGTCGTGGAACTTACAACATGGTGGACTCAGTATTTACTGAATGAAAATAGGATCTTAATGATTTCATATATGGGCTCAGAGAAGTTTAATAATTCTTCAAGCATCCCAGTAAAAAACGTAGCTAAGACTATATTTGATCTAGATTTGCTGGTTCCAAATTCATGTTCTTCTCACATTAACATGTGCCACTTCTACACAAAGACTCTTTGTGAAGGGACTCACCTAATACTTTCAAATGTTTTCTAGTTTATCATGGATTTCCTGGCTTTTCTAATTAGTCTGTGGTTTCCAAGTAGCTTATAAAACAGCAGTCTCAAGTTGTGTTCATCTGAAAGCAAAACAGTTGGTCAATTAAACCAATTTAGTAAAAAAGAAATAAATAATTGAATTTCTTGGAGGAACACCAATTTTCTTTTTAAGTAATTAGTTTTGCATCAATGTAGGCATAGTCTTACACTCCAGAATGTTTTTTTCCTCTTTCCATTTGGACTTGGAATTTGAAAGTGACCTTTCTTGTGCTTTGCTTCCCCAAATTACACAAAAGATTAATTATAGGGGGACTGGTGCCTATAGGAGCCAGGTAAGTAAAGCAAGTGAGTAGGGATGAATGTTGTATAATAAATACAACGACATGCACATGATGATAAACATATGTTGTGGTAATTTTGAAAAGAAATGCAAGACTATAGGGGTGGCAGGAAGAGATGATTGTGGAAGTGGTTGGCCAAAAAAGAAGAAATAAAGACCAGATTCTGGGGAAGAGAATAGAGGCAATAAAAGAATTCAGTGGAGTCTTAGAGACTGTTTTTTCTGGGAGAAAACCCTCTTGGGGTGACCAAGGGACTATGGCAACCATCTTGAACTGGAGCCTGAGGCTGAATAAATTAATTCTGTAAGGAATTTCCTCTACAGGTTGAGGGGAAGCAAAGAAATAGGTAGAAAAATCCACTCCTCAGTGGAATGAGTTATGAAAGAAGCTCATTCCCACACCTCCATGCAAGCTGTTTTCCCCAGAGTCACACATTTGGTGGTGGCCAGTCAACATGTGGGAGGAAGAACAATGCCCTCAGACCAAGAAGCCATCATTGTCCCTTAGCACAGGGGCTGAGGGCTGGATGAAACCTAAATGCTTCCCAGAGGTTTACTTTACATAGAGGCAAGGCCCCAGAAATCTGGAAGCTAAAATGAAATATCTCCATGCCATGAAAAAACACAAATCACTCTCTTTTTTCTTTTAGCCTAATAGTGTTTGGTTTTCTGATACTTTCAGCTGAAAATTGAAAATTTCTTAAACTTATGAAAAGTTGTTCTATCTTACTCAAAACAAATTAAAATGGAAAAAGATACCATTTTGCATATATTAGATCAAAAGATCCAACATTCAGTACCATACCGTGATTGATAAACTGAAAAAGTAGGCATCCTCAAACATTTCTGATGAAATATAAGTTGGTTATAATGTTTTTGAAGGGCAATGTGGACTATTTAATACAATTAAAAATATATGGACTTTTGCCCCAGAAGACCCGTATCTAGAAATATGTTCTTCAAATGGACTTAACCATGTGAAAAGCAACATATATATGAAGTTAGTCATAACAGTACTGTTTGTAACAACAACAAAAAAAGAATCAACCTAAATGCCCATCAAGAGGTTAAATGAAGGATGATACATCCATATAGTGGCATACTATAGAGATGTTAAAAAAGAGATTCAGGAATGTTTAGATGTGTAATATTTCTGATACATGTTGTTTTGTGAACCAATTAATTTTATACTATCACTTGCATAAAAAGAGAATGAGACAGAATATATATTCATATATATGTAAATCTCTGGAAGGCCATGCAGCAAACTAATGAGTCATTAAATATTTGGGAAGCAGGCTTGGGAATTTAGCAGATGGGCAACAAGTTTGAAAAGCAGATGTTTTTTAGTGAATAACCCTTTATTCTTTTCATTTTGGAGTCCTAGAAATATTTTACTTATTCAAAAATTCAATACATTTATTTAAAAGAAAATAATAGAGTCCTAGCTTATTTAGAACTAAGCACGTGTGTAGGGATTCTGGCACTGAAGTTTTGACGATGTATATTGACCTATCTGGCTTCTTCCACCTTCTAGAATTTCTGGTCTATTGCAGTTCTAAAGATCAGGACTGCAGGGCTCAAAAGAGATATTCCATGATTAAGGTGGCCCCTACAGGACAAGTTGAGAATTTTTTGTTACTTTGTTCCCCCTTTAAAGGCAGAAGAGTTTAGGACAGATGGTCTGGGATTGTGACCCTGGGTTTCCCTTTGCTGTGACTAGAAATTAAAGTTTTCATAATTACTGATGTAAACTCTGCATACAAATCCATTTTATAGAGAGCAGTTTGGGATGTCAGTGTGCTAAAGAAGGAAATATACCTGATGCTGATGCTCTCCCTGTCATTCAGACCTTTGTAACTAGTCAAAGATCCCCTAACTTCTCCAAGCAAGCCCTAGTTTACTCACTTGTAAAATGCAGATATTACCACCCTTGTAAATGTGGTGCTCACTAAAGCTTTCGCTTTAAAACTCAGAGAAACAATAACTCCATGATATTCAACCCCTAAGGCAATCCCAGGTCCTCCAAACTCACTTGAACATGAAGTGAGCGGCTAAAGACCACAATCCAACAAGACCACTTCAAACAAAGAAAAATCGCCTAGGGAAAAGAACCAGAATGGCCAGATTATAAAGGAACTCTAAAACATAGTATGGTGATGTTCTAGTCACCACTGTTGTGTTCCCCATTTTCTGCATTTCCAGTGGAGTTCTTATCATTAATTACATTGTTCTTTATCAGTGAATAGCTGGTGTATTGATGGAGGGTGACTAATGTTATGATTTGCTAGAAACTGCCATAATATTTTATTTATAGTAAATATAATATTTACTATAAATTCCTGTAATTGTGAGGATTCAAGCCTAGATCTGACCAAGAAAGTGTATCACCTAGATACCCCAGATTTGAAGTAATAAAGACTTGGTTGCACCCTTCCAGAAAGGGGATGACAGATTTTTAATGTTCTCTGTAGACATGAGCATTTCTTAAGACGTATACATGGAAAAAAGGATTAGTGTCTGGATGCTGGGTACCCATTGCGGTATTCATACATTTTCTTTTATGTTATACAACTCTAATTTTCCTCAAGGAAATCCTAACCCTAATTAATCCCCAAACCTTTACTCCAACCCTCAATCCACATAGTGTGGGTAAAGTTGACCCCCAATCTGGCTCAAGAAGAGAGATGTGACTCAGACCCAGACTATCAGAACACTATAATCCTTACACTCAATAATGTAAACATAAAATTCAATTTGAGTCAATGGAGGATCTGGTTCGGTAGTTTTTGCTAACCTTGGAGCTGTAAAGTTTTAAGACTGAAACTGCCAGGGATCATCACATGAAAGAAGCCTATCTAAGACAGAAATGAAGCTTGGGGGAGAGAGAGAGAGATCTTGAACTCTAAGAAGTTCATGTCTAGTTATATGAATAATAAATTTCTTTTTTTCGTTTCAGTCACTATGAGTTGGGTTTTCTAACACTCGCAAGTGAAAAAAATCTCAACTTAATCCACTGGGTCTGCAATAAATGAAAAGATGCTTAACTTCACTTAAAATATGGAAAATAAAAATAAAACTGCACTGACACATCAGTTTTCAACTATCAGATTTGCAAATATCTGATATCTTGATAGCTCATTGTATTGAACAACTTTGAGGAACTAGTAATTGTCATACTTTGCCAGTGAAAGTGTGAAGGGGGTATAATCATATGGCAGGGAATTTGGACATGTTTATCACAATTACAAATGCATTTACCTTTTAGGTCTACAATTTCACTTCTACAGCATGTAAAATGAGGAAACATTTATTCATTAAAGCATTGTTTGTAACACCAAACATAACAATCTAAATATCCATTAATAAGGGTCTGGATAAATGAAGAATTAGGTACATCCATACAGGGGAATATATGAAGCAGTAAAAAAGAATGAGGAATTTCTTTTTGTGCTAATGTGAACATATCTTTAATATTTGTTAAGAAAAAATTTTAAGTGCAGATATTTATATCAAATGTTTGTTTAAAAATGAGGGGGAGAAAAGAAGTATCTTTTCATAGTTGCTTGTATATGTATGAATATTTCAGAAAAGATAGAAGAGAAACTGAGAGGACTAGCTATCCATGGAGTGGGGCAGTGGAACATGATATTTAGAGGATAGATTCAGAGGGAGATTTTTTTTCACTGTATACCTTTTATTTTATTGTATTTAAAAATTTTTGGAACTATATAAACTCTTCACAAATATCCTCAACATATATTTTTTTAAAAAGAAAGATACAATAACAACAACGTGGACTTCTGGAATTCTAAGTTATATCCGGAATGCCAGAGCCAGAGTATCAGCCACATAAATTGAACGAGCAGGCTTTCTTCCATCTTCTAGAACCTTAGCTTTAAAGAGATGTGCGTTGCGCAGCTGAAAAAAAGATATCCCGTGGCAATGGTGGCACCTACAGGACACACTGAGAATCTTCCATTTGGTTCTTTTTCTTTTTTTCTGAGAGTTGGAAGTAGGGCATGATAGGGGTGGTGATTGGTTTTCCACTGGAGTCCCTGAACAAAAGCATTTTGCTAATCTCTGTAGATTTACTGCCATGTACACCTGGATACAAATACTGTCCCTATCACTTACTGTCTGCAGCTTTAGGCAAAGGCACTGATATCTTCTCAAATCCATGGTTTCTTCCCTTGTACAATGTAGGTAATCCTATCTACCTTATCGTATTGGTGCCTACTAATATTATATGTGAATTGTGCCCCTGATGTAATATCAACACTGCCCCCACCAATGGCCTGTGATTGCTCAATGCTTGAGGGGAACCCAGAACTCCTCTGAAACTCCATCAATAGGAAGCAAGATGCTTCATAAACACAGCACCCAGAAGGGGCTCTTGAGGGTGCCTTCCTGCTAGCGAGTGGGAAAGAGGGAGATAGAGGGGTAGACTAGGAGAGAGAAAGCAAGCAAGGCTCCAGGACATTGTTTGAACCCATGGATCCAGGCATACTGGAAGCTCTGAATTTGTCCCTGACTTTTCAGTTGTAAAGTCAACAAATCCCTTTTCCTAAAGCCAGATTGAGGGTTTTTTTGTTTGTTTTTATTTTTTTTGCCCCTAATCACTTCTAATCCTGCAAATTAAGAGTTTCTCAACTTCACTCATAATAAAGATATGAATTAAAAATGAGATAGTATTTTCCACCCATTGACAAAAAATAAAACTAAAATCAATCACCCACTATGTTGGTCAAGTTGAGGGGAAATATTTTATTTTACTGGGAAGAGTGTGAATCTAACAATCCCTAAAGAAGGCAAATTGGACATATTTGCTTAATTGCAAATACATGTATCCCTTGACCTAGCAATTATGCTTTTGTGTAATTTGTCCCACAGATATATATCCACACGTGCAAAATGAAGCATGGACAAGGTCATTCAGTGCAGCAGTGTTTGGAAATGCAAACAATTAAGAATCAACCTAAATGGTCATCATTCATGGAGAACTGATTTCATTCACATAGTGGAGAACTCTAAATCCATTAAAAGGAGTAAGTTTTTTTAAAGAACTTATAATGAAAATCTCTCCATAATATATAGCTGTTTAGAAAAAAAAAGTAACAGAAGAACATGAATAGCCAGCTGGAAATAGGATTAAAAAGGGATGAGGGAAAGGAATCTGCGTTAATATTTAGTTGCATGTGCATTACAACCTCTGGAAATATAGACAAAAAATGAATTACCATGGTAACATCTATGAGGCGAAAACTGGTAGACAAGGGACAAGAATGGAGGGAGATTTTTTTCTAAGAAGACTTTTTTACACATTTTAATTTTTGAAACCTGTAACTATATAAGCTATTCAAAAATGAAATACATAAAATGTCAGCGGAAAAGAGTCCTAACTTGTTGGAATTATGGAACTCTAAATCCATGAGTGTGTGTGTGTGGCGGCGGGGGGGGGGAATCTTTAGATTGAATTTTATGTAGACTGAACTCCATCTTACAGAATTTCTGATCCTTTCCAGTCTTGAGAGATCAGGCTGCAGAACTAGAAAGAAACATCCTGTGGTTATAGCGGCACCTACAGGATAAACAGAATATTTCAACTTGTTTGGCCTCTGGGGCAGAGGAATGAGAACATGAGAGGAGTTTAGCAGAGTATAGGTGAGGAATGGTGATTTTTCCCATTAGAGTTGCTAGATATTGTGAATGTAATTTTCATATAAACATTTTGGAAGCTTAGGTCTTAGAGCTAAATGATGTTGGTTACCAATAATAGCTTTGTCACTCACTATTACTCCTCAGCTGTGTGGCTTTAGGTGAAGGAACTTAGTATTTCTGAGCCATGGGTCTACTCTTGTAAAATGTGAACTGTGCTATCTAAGTTGCAGGTTAATGCCTCACAGAGTTTTAAGAGACTTATCTTGCTAGAGAAACCCCAAATCTGGCAAACAACATCCTGTGATTATTCAACACTTAAGGTAATCCTAAACCTCCCACGTCCTTTCCAACATGAAGAGAGCTGCTAAAGAGAGGTAGCCTGCAGGAAGGGCCACCTCCTCCTCCATAGCGACCGGCTCATAGGAACCGTGGAAGGTACAGGACAAAGGTGATCCTTCCAGAGAACTGACCAGAACAGCCAGGTCACATTACCTCTAGGTCAGGGATACTTTGCTCTTCCTTTCCTGTGGGTCACTTGAAGTGCCGCGGACCAGAGACCACTTTATGCCATTTCCCATTCTCCTCCTTGCCAAATGGATGTTTTGTTGTATTTATCCTGTTGGTTTTGGTTTTTTGTTTTTTGTTTTTGTTTTTTTTCTGACCCTTCACGTGTGTATTACGGTTATGCTGGAACCATAGTTTGCTGGGCTAGGAGGAGTCTCACCTGACCAAGGAGACTGCATATCACCCAGAAATCTTAAACTTGGGGTAATGGCTAGATAAGTCACTGTGTCTCCCTCTGGGAAGGGGATGAGTACAGTTAATTATGGCTCCATTACGATTATGGCATGGGTGTTTTCTAAAGGACATGTGTGAATAATGCATGTGTGTGGATATTGTGGTGTTAGAGGAGTGGATTACAGCACAAAACATGCTGTTCACCAGCCAGTGCTTATTCATCCTTCTCCATGTAACGTCACTTTGATCTTTCACCTGACAGCCAGACATCCATTTAGTTTGGGGATTTTGACTCCATCATATGACTCAGGCCTGGAAAACCAGAGCCCTGAATCTCCCATCCAATGCAAGTCAACGAGAATCAGGGCAGAGACTGTTTGAAGATGGAGCCAAGATGGAAGGAAGCTGGACCAAGAGAGTGAGCCAGTCAAAGAATGAGAGTGAGTGAGAGAGAGAGAGAGAGAGAGAGAGAGAGAGAGAGAGCGCACTCAGTAACGAGAAATCACAGGCCTTGGTGATATCTAAACCTTTGAATTAAGGCCCGTTGGAAATTCTACATCTACTTCCAGATTTTATTTTTAAAGATTTTATTTATTTATTTGAGAGAGAGAGACAGAAATAGTGAGAGAGAACATGAGTGGGGAGGAGAGGGAGAAGCAGGCTCCCCACCGAGCAGGGAGCCTGACGTGGGGCTCCATCCCAGGACCCTGGGATCATGACCTGAGCTGAAGGCAGACGCTTAACCAACTGAGCCACCCAGGCACCCCTACTTCCAGACTTTTTAGTCATGAGAAAACAAATATCTTCTTGCTTATGCCATGGAGTTGGGCTTTCTGTCACTTGTAATCAAAAGGATTCTAACTCATTCAAATGGCTCTTCAGCCAAAAACTTCTCAAATTCACTTATAATAAGAAAAATAAAAAATAAAACTGAGATACCTTTTTTTTTTTCCAATCTCAGATTGACAAAAACCCAAAACATACTGTGTTGGCCACACTGTGGGGAAATAGACCATTTCATATATGGCTGGCAGTAGAATAAGCTGGTTACAAGCCCCATGAAGGGCAATTTGGAAAGACCTATAAATATTGCAAATGCATGCATGTCTCCTCAAATACTAACAGGTATTTCACATGTATATAAAATGAACTCTATACAAGGCTACTTATTTTAGCACTGTTTTTAATAGCAAAGAAATCAACTTACATGTTTATCATTGGAGAAATGAGTCGATAAAATTCGGTGCATCCATACAATGGGAATGCTTTGAAGCTATAAAAAACAAGAGGGAGAGAAATTTTTAGGTACTGATACACAAAGATTTCCAAGATACAGTATTAAACAGAATAATGAAGATAGAGGAAAATGTTAGAGTACATATACTATCACACAAAATAAAAGAAGGTAGTTTTAAAAAACCAGAGAGGGAAACAAACCATAAGAGACTCGTAATCTCAGGAAACAAACTGAGCGTTGCTGGAGTAGAGGGGGGTGGGAGGAATGGGGTGGCTGGGTGATAGACATTGGGGAGGGTATATGCTATGGTGAGCGCTGTGAATTGTGTAAGACTGATGAATCATAGACCTGTACCCCTGAAACAAATAATACATTATATGTTAATAAAAAATAAATAAAATCTTTTCTTATATATGACTAAAACATACCTGGAAGAACGAAAGAAACTAAAAATGTTGGTAACCTTTGGCATGGACTTAGTGAAATGGAAATTTTTTTC
The DNA here is from genome assembly GCF_011800145.1 of Mirounga leonina. Lineage (NCBI taxonomy): Eukaryota > Metazoa > Chordata > Mammalia > Carnivora > Phocidae > Mirounga > Mirounga leonina. The sequence continues at coordinate 23,131,993 of NW_023270451.1, forward strand.
ACTATGTTCTTTTTGTAATTTTCTTTTTTTTTTTTTTTTGAATCACAGAAATGCATTACCTATTCAAAAACTAAATGAGTTAATTAAAAATTGAAAATGCCCTAACTAGTACCCAGGAGCTACAGAACAATAAAAACAGGTTATGGATGCTGTCGCTGAACTGCATAAATTGTAGTCGGCCTGTTGCTTCTTCTAGAATTTCTGGTCTCTTGCAGCCCTGAAAGATCTGTGCTGTAAAGCTGGAAATAGATGTTCTAGGATGAGGGTGACACCTGCAGGACAAAGTGAGAATTTTCTGTTGGTTTTTTTGTTTTGTTTTGTTTTTTTCCTTTTATCACTTTACTTTGGCAGAGAAATTTAGTAGGGCATGGAGGAGAGGCAGTGAGTATGAATTTCCCACTAGAATTGTTAGATATGAAAGTTTTGCTAATAAAATATAGATACTGCAAACAAACTTTTTATGTGAGGTACACAGGGAAGGATGTGGAATAGAGGGGTCAAAGTAGACTCCTCTTTACAAATATTGGCTTTATCACTCCCCAGCTGTATGGTTTTAGACAGAGCCACTTCACATTTCTGAGCTGTACAACCTACAGGTATGAAGTAAGGATAATAATGCTTACCTTACAGGATTGTTGCCTCCTAACATTTTAATGGAGATTCACAACCAGAGAAATCTTAACCCAACAAAGCGTAGCCTGCAATTGTTTGATCTCTGAGGTTATTCCTGACCTCCAAACATACTTCTTCAGGAAATGAGATGCTAAACAGATGCAACCCATAAAGAAGCTCCTCCCCGAAGATCCCCACCTCAAATGGGCCCATGAAAGATAAAGAGAAGAGAGAGCCTTCCAGAGTGGTCACACTCTACAACTAATGAGCTCATTTCACCTCAGAGTCAGAGGTCTTGGTAAGTGTTCAAGGTCAGAGACCACTGTGGGCTGTTCCCAGTCCTCCTCTTTTCCAAATGGAAGGTTTTATTTCAATTGTCACTGTCTCTCCCTTTAAATGTATAGTGTGACTTATGGTTTTCATTTAATCATAGTTTGCTGGACTATAAGAAGCCACATTAGGACTCGACTAAGAAGAATACTTGTCACCTGGAGATTCTGGATTGGAGCAATAACTATTTTATTTATGAGCTTAAGGTTGTTTATCCCATCCCCTTCTGGGGTGTGGATGAACACAGTTTTTATTGTGAATAGTAGCTGCATGATATTGATATGGCCATCTTTGAAGATATATGCATGGGTAGGAGGGTGTGTGGTCCTGTGACTCAGGCCTGGACAAATGAAGAGCACATCCCCCTGCCCCCGGTGATGGCCCAAGGATAGGCATGTGATACAAGTGAAGTCAGTTAAGAATCAGGCTTAGGTCTTTGTGCTGAACTTGAGCTGTGAGGATAAAAGCCTGGTGCTGCCTGGGGCCATTACAAGAGGGAAGACCATCTGAGAATAGAGCCAAGCAAAAGGAAAGTGGAGAGAGGCAGAGTAAAACAGAGACAGGGAGCCAGAGAGAGGGGGGAAAGCCAGACCTGATAACATCCTTCGAGTCACTGGATCAAGGTGTGTCTCTGTCTCTAGATACAATCACTGACTTTTCTTTAATGTGAATCTTATTTCTTCTCTGTTGCTTAAACCAGATTAAGCTGAGTTTTCTACTACTTGTAATTGAATGAGTTCTTATTAACTTATACAAAAAAATGTTATGCCCCCTTATAAAAAAAGAGAAATACATAAGAACACTACATAGAGATATCATTTTTCACCTATTGTATTGCCAAAAATCCAAACACTTGATAACATATGTTTGGACAAGCTGTGGAGTCAAAGGCATTCACATATAGGACTGGATCACATATAAATTGCTACAATCCTTAAGTGGGGAGGCTTGGAAATTCTATAAAAATTACAAGTGCACTCACTCTTTGACCCAGAAAGACTTTTATGAATTTAGTGTATAATATACTTGTACCAGAGAAAGACCAATGTTCGGATTGTCCTTTATTTGCTTCCCCACCTCATTTCCATTTTCAGTCCTTTTTTGCCTTGCTGTTTAGGAAGCTGACCTCACTGAGTATATCACACAGTCTCCTCCACCCTCTGACTAGGCTTTAGGTGCAGTTCATGTAATGGAGGGATGGGACATCAGCCAGGAGATTGAGAGGGAGAAGAAGACAGGTCAAGATTTTTATTCCACAGACTCCTGCCTTGACAAGAGTTGATTCTAGAAGAGATTTTGTTTCTCTATCCCCATAGCTAATGTCAAATGGCGACTTCCATAGCTACAGCCATCCCCAGACTCTGATGACACCAATTCATTCCCCATTGTCCCTCAAGGCCAAATGCTGGTAACAGATTTCTCCTGCAGCTAATCCCATTTTTTTTTTTTCTGCTCCCTTAACCCTGCTTATCAGTGATAGTTAGTTGTATGTTTGGGGATGAAATTAACATTTAATCAGTAGACTGAGTGAAGCAGATTGCCCTCCACAGCGTGGGTGAGACTCATCCAACCAGCTGAAGGTCGGAGTAGAACAAAAGGCCAATTCTCTGCCCCTGGTAAGAGAGAATTCTCCTCCTGAGGGTCTTCAAACTGGAAGATCATCTCTTCCTGATGTTACAGAAGCTTCAGATGCATATTGGAGCACTAGATCTGCGGATTTTGGATTTGTCAGCCTCCATAATCATGTGAGCCAATTCCTTATAATAAATCTCTTAGATAGATAGATAGATAGATAGATAGATAGATAGATAGATAGATAGATAGATA
>NW_023270451.1:23134771-23173945 GCF_011800145.1 Mirounga leonina
ATAGATAGATAGATAGATAGATAGATAGATAGATAGATAGATAGATATAAGCTATTGATTCTGTTTCTCTGGAGAACCTTAACTAATGTACCATCTGTCTTAAAATATTTCCTTCATTAAATTCTCTTCAGTTAAACCCTTGAATATGTCATTTTTGTCCTGTGGGGGCCTTGACTGATGCATTAACTGGTATCAAGAATGGCCCACAGAAATAAACCCTCCAAATGGATTCTGTTGCCCATATCTTTGATAAGCCAACAGATACCCTCTGCCAGAGGAAGTAGTATGCTAGTAATCCATGATATGTGACAATGTCATAATTACTCTTGCCAGCCCCAGGTGACACAGTTTTCTTCCCTTTTACTTCAAACCCAGAGATGCTAAGCCACCTGTGGATTTTAGCTCCTCTGGTCTTCACCGTCCTTGGTGGCTTCCCTCAATCTTACCCATCCCTCTGTAAATAATAACTTCATTATACTCTCTTCAGTTAAACTCTCTGGAAAACATCCTGTCTCCAGTGCAATGACTAACATTAAAGGATTATTCACTACAGCTCCATGTGCAACAGGCATTCGGGGGACATGCCCAGGAGCACTGTTTGGGGACAGAGTGACTGCATTTGGCTCCACCACTCAGTTTTGTGACCAGAGGCAAGTTATTTATTCTCTCTCTTTCTCAGATCACCCATCTCTAAAATGGAAATAACAACTGAATGTAATGAGTTGTAGGGAGGATATGTAATATCACTTATGCACATCTGTAAGTGCAGGGTGAGTGCTAAGTGTGGTAAGTAGAATTTCTAAAAGATAGGAGATCATTGGGGTGGCTCTGATCCAATCCCATGACTCCTTAAAAGCAGGGAGCTTTCTCCTGCTGGTGGCAGAAAGGGAAGTCAGAAAGATTCCAAGCTCTGAGAAGAACTTGGTGTTGTGCCCTTACTGGTTGGAGAGGGGGGGGCTGTGGGAGGGGAAGGAGGCTCCTTGGGGGATCAGGGAGGGGCTCCTGGCTGCCAGTGGGCAAAGAAACAGAAACTTTGGTTCCACAACCCCCAAAACTGAAATCTGCCCACACCCCGAATGAACCTGGAGATGGAGCCACCAGTAAGAGTTCAACTGAGCCAACAACTTAACTTTCTCCTGGTTGGTCCCTGAGCAGAGAGCCCAGCCAAACTCCTCTGACTTCTGATACATAGAACGTGAGATAATAAATGGGGTTGCTGAAGCCACTAAGTTTGTGATAACTTGTTATGGCAGCAATAGGAAAATAATACAGATCACTATTTTTATTATTATTAAGCAGTTATAAATAACAGAATTGGAATGAAAATAAATACCCAATAAGAAATAGTTGTACATTCAGTACAACTATTCAGTACAAGCAGTACAATACTATTTAGTTGTTCAAAAAAATGTAAGGAAGCTCTTTATGCAATGTTATAGAAAATTCTTATATTTAGGTTTACGTGGAAAAAAAAGTAGAGGGGTGCCACCTGGGTGACACAGTTGATTAAGCATCTGACTCTTGGTTTCGGCTCAGGTCATGATCTCAGTGTCGTGGGATCGAGCCCCACGTCGGGCTCCGCGCTCAACATGGAGTCTGCTTAAGATTCTCTCTCCTCCCTCTGCCCCTCCCTACCCCACTCTCTCTCTCTCTCAAATAAAATAATCTTTAAAACAAAAAACAAAGTATAGAATAGTCTATATCATATGCTGCCATTTATGTACTACGAAGATGCAAATTATATATTTATATTTGTATATACATATGTATTAAAACTCTCTGGAATGATAGACTAATAGCTGTGGTTACGTGTTTTGAGGCATCATGAATAAGAACTAGGCAGATGGGGGCCACAGTAGGAGGGAGATTATTATATACCTTTCATGCTTTCTGACCTTTGCATCACGTAAATAGTCTCTATTCAAAAAATTAGAAATGATTTTTTTTTAGAATGAAAAATACAATCCTAATCTATACCTTGGAGCTATAGAACTCTAAACACATGCGTGAGTTTATGACTATGAACCACTAACTCCATAAATTGGTTTATTCTATCTTCTAGAATTTCTGGTCTGTGGCAGCCCCTAGAGATCCCAGCTGAAGGGCAAGAAAGAGATAGTCTATGGTTATGGTGGCATCTGCAGGACAAACTGAGAATTTTTGTTTGTTGATTTCAGGTTTTTCTGAGAGACATACATTGGAAAGAGTGAATGCTGAGTCCCCAGTGGAATAGCTCAGCCGAAAAGCTTTAATAATGACTGATAAAGACATAGTCACCCAGGTCCCACTGGGTAGGAAGTGCCAACTGGCTTCACATTTTCTCTGTGTCATATAGGTAAATGATCTCCAGGTTCTGGGAGCATAAGTGTGCACAGACCTGCCCCTTTTGAGCAGTTATATTCAAGAGTCTAATCCAAGAATCTAATAATAGGAAAGAGAGCATGTCACGTTCTGAATTTGGGGCCGGGTACCCGGGGAATTCTCAATAGCCTGTAACCAGCATAGTCTTGTACTTTATGTACCCTCCAGTATCGTTGAGCTCACAAGGCCAGCTGCCCTACAAGGATCACCCTGCTTCAGCCCAACCCCCACTTCGAGGCTTATTTAGCTTTTCTCAACTTTCCATGAGCCAGCTTATCACACCAAACACAATTTAGCTTTCTTGAACCTCTTAATATCAAGCCAGAATAGCCCATCTCCCCACTCTTCGCTGCTCTCAATAGTTGGGGCCTTTTTTTTTTTTTTTTTGAAACTCTTGGTATGTCTGTTTGATTTTGCAAGAAAAATATCACAAATTATGTTTATACATTTTTTAACCAAACTGACACTAACATGTATTTATCCACATAATTACATGACATTTTCTCCTCCGGGATTGTAATTAAACTTGAGCCTGACCTTTCCTCACCTTCAGAACATAAAGGTTCTTCTGAGTCTCTCTTGGCCTTATGTATATATGCACAGCATCACATTTTTAGAGTGATAGGCTCCTGCATGTGTGTAAGACTAAAGCAAAATAGAATTTGAGGTCAAGAGCTGAAAGAAATTCATTAGTAATTTTAAACCATGAATAAATATAAAAGGTTTTATAACTCAGTGAAAGGGAATATTTACTAGGTTAACAAACTAGGCAAGCATGATTATTTAAAGAAAATAAGTACAGAGTTATGTTTATACCTAAAATAAGAGGGTTGATTCCCCGCTCCCATGATGTTTAGACCAACTAGAGAAGAGAAAACCAAACAGTAAAAGGATGTGATGATTATGATTCGAAGTAGTGCAGGATCTAGATAGAATTAGGAAAAAAACAAGGGAAGAAAGAACTCTGTGTTTCCAAGCAGATGGTGCTGCATATCATAAATATTGTGATGAAGATAATGACCCAGGGGGTTCTGGCCTGGTCAGATGACACTCTAATGAGGATTTCAACAACCCAGATGATAGGAATTACAGAGAGTGACTAGTCGTGATTAGTAAAAAATCTATGCGGTAATAGACATAAGATAGGCTCAAACACAGAATAATGAATACATAATATGGCAAATAAACTGATAACAGATAATATTGATAATTACAAAATATTGCTAAAAGATTCAGACATGAAGTTGGAAAATTATAAACCACGTGGCAATAAACGGATATATGGATATCACGTTCCTTGATCTACTAAAGTTAAAACAAAGGGAGGCCAGAGGCAGTCATCACTGAACTGAATATTTGCAGGATGAAAAATTAGATGGCCAACCCCAAACAACAATTTAAGAGCTAAAACATGGAAAGATTATAGAAAAGCAAAAACAATACTGATGAAAATAGGAGAGATAGCATGGGCATAACGCACGCTTATAAAACAAATTGTTGTTCAGACAAGCGTAGATGAAATGAAGATTGGAACATTTATAAGGCAGCATCTCCCCAGGAAAGAATTACAATTATGGGAGCAACTAAAAGTGTGGGTGGGATGTAATGATATCCCGGATGAGAGAAACATAGTTAAGACAGAGTTTGTCTACTGAAAGATACGGAGAAGATTATTGCATACTAGAGTGGACTGGAGAGAAATAGAGAAAAAAAAAAAAAACATATACCAAGAAATCTATTAGAAAAGGAAGAAAAGGAAGACAACTCCCTCCATTTATTATGGACATGAGAAGCATGGGCAACCTCCAAGAGACAGAGTATTAGACTACATACATAGGGACAAATGGGCTTTATGTAGCCCCCAACCAAAGAACCTCTCTCATTCCAAAAGAGAGAAAAGGAATGGATGGTTGCAATTAAAAAGAGAACAAGGAAAAGCTCAGACAAAGTATAAAGAGAAAGCCTGGAACTCCTAACTAGAAACTTGGTCTTCTTTTATCTTCCTGGATCAGAAGATTTTCTCTATATTAGCTGTGAAAATATAATTGAAATTGGAGGGGGAGACGAACCATGAGAGACGATGGACTCTGAAAAACAAACTGAGGGTTCTAGAGGGGAGGGGGGTGGGAGGATAGGTTAGCCCGGTGATGGGTATTAAACAGGGCACGTTCTGCATGGAGCACTGGGTGTTATGCACAAACAATGAATCATGGAACACTACATCAAAAACAAATGATGTAATGTATGGTGATTAACATAACAATTAAAAATGTAATTGAATTTTAAATGTTAACATTACTAGATATAGGATTAGAAATATCAATGGTTTCAGGAAAAATGCCTAGGAGTATATATAGGAAATAAAAAGGTAAAACTTAAAATGTTAGGAAGAACATTTATAGAATTTATTTGGTGTGTTTATTGTGGGAAAATGTATTATAACTTTGATGCATTTCTTAAATGTGCATAGATGAGCTATTTAGATTTTCTTCTTGAGTCAGTTTTGGTAAGTGATATTTTTCTAGAAATGTGCCCATTTCATCTAGGTTTTCAAAGTCACTGGCTTGATGTTGTTGCTGCAGTGGCAGATTAGGGGTTCCTTTGTGATTTTTTTTGAAATAATTATAGAATGATAAGAAGTTACAAAAATAGTACAAAAAGTTCCTGTATACCCTTCACTCAATTTCTCCTAATAGTAACATTGTACATTATGAAAACCAGAGAGTTGATATTGGCACAATGGACTAGATACAGACCTTACTTGGATTCCACCAGTCTTTACATTTTGTACTACATTTTATAGTTCTATGAAATTTAGCTACTTGTATAGATTCGTATAGCTACCATCGTAATCAAGATATGGAAGGTATGTTCCATCATCTCAAAGTCCTCCACTGTGTTACACTTATATAATCATAACCCCTTGGCACCTACCTCCTTAACCCCTGACAACCACTGATCTGTTCTCCATCTCTATAATTTTGTCATTTCAAAATTATACGAATGGAAGCATATGGTATTAAACCTTAAATATTGGCTTTTCCTCACTCAGCATGGTGAATGATATTGAAAAGCTCTTTGTATGCTTATTTGCAACCCACATTCTTTTTTTAAAAAAATATTTTATTTATTTATTTGAGAGAGAGACAGAGCAGGAGTGGAAGCAGAGGCAGAGAGAGAGGGGCAGAGGGAGAAGGAGAAGCAGGCTCCCCACTGAGGTGGAGCCCAACGCTAGACTCCATCCCAGAACCCTGAGATCATGACCTCAGCCCAAGCCAGATGCTAACCCCACTGAGTCACCCAGATGCCCCCATATTCCCTCTTTGATTAAATGTCTGTTTCAGTCTTTTTCTAATTGGGTTGTGTTTTTATTGTTTTCTTGTTTTATTTTATTTTTATTTTTAATTTTTTATAATGTTTTTATGTTATGTTAGTCACCATACAGTACATCATTAGTTTTTTTCTTTTTTTATTATTATGTTATGTTAATCACCATACATTACATCATTAGTTTTTGATGTAGTGTTCCATGATTCATTGTTTGCGTATAACACCCAGTGCTCCATGCAATACATGTCCTCCTTAATATTCATCACCAGGCTCACCCATCCCGCAACTCTCCTCCCTCTAAAACCGTCAGATTGATTCCCAGAGTCCATCGTCTCTCATGGTTCTTCTCCCCCTCTGATTTCCCCTCTTCATGTGTTTTTATAGTTAAACCCGGAGAGTTCTTTATAGCTCTTGGATGCATGTCCTTTGTCAGGTGTGTGATTTGCAGACATGCTTTCCCAGGCTGTGGCTTGTCTTTTAAACCTCTTAAAATGGAATTTTTCATAGAGCCAAAGTTCTTAATTTTGATGAAGTCCAATTTATCAGTGTTTCTTTTGTGGATTATGCTTTTGATGTCATATCTAAGAATTTTTTGCTTAGCCCTAGGTCACAAAGATTTTTTTCTAGATTTCCTCTAAAAGCATTATAGTTTTGCATGTTCCCTTATGTTCCATTCTGAGTTAATTTTTGTGTAAGGTGGCAGGTTTACATCCTAGTTCATCTTTCTTGCTGTGAATGTCCACTTGTTCCAGCACCATGTGTTAATAACATATTCTTTCTTCATTGAATTGCTTTTGCACCTCTGTCAAAAATCTGTTGGCCATACTTCTATAGGTCTATTTTTATGTTGTCTATTCCATTCCATTGATCTATGTGTCTATACCTCTATAAACCTGTCTGGATTACTGTAGCCACACAGGAAGACTTAAACCAAGGTAATCTGATTTCTCCAACTTTCTTCTTCTTTTTAAAAAATATTTTAAAATATTTTATTTATTTATTTGAGAGAAAGAGAGAGAGAGAAAACGAGTGGGGAGAGGTGCAGAGGGAGAAGCAAACTCCCTGCTGAGCAGGGAGCCCGATGCGGGGCTCAATCCCAGGACCCTGGTATCATGACCTGAGCCAAAGGTAGATGCTTAACTGACTGAGTCACCCAGGTGCCCCTGTAGATGTTTTTTATGAGATTGAGGAGATGCCCCTTTATTCCTAGTTTTCTGAGAATTTTATCACAAATGGGTGTTAAATATTTTTTCAATGCTTTTTCTGTGCCAATTATATAATTGTGTGGGCTTTCTTTTTTATCTGTTAATATGTACAATTACATTGATTTTCAAATATTGAACTAGCCTTTTATTTCTGAAATGACTCTTGTTTAGTTGTGATATTTAATTCTTATACCATAAGCTATACATATCTTATGTGTACATATATTATAGATATAAGATACAGAATACATACATATTACTGGATATAATTTTTAAATATTTTATTGAAGACTTTTAATGTTTGTAGTTTTCTTATTTTGTCTGTCTGATTTTGGTATGAGGGAAATACCACCTTCATAAAATGAGTTGGGAGCTGTTTCCTCCTCTTTTATTTTCCAAAAAAGATTATATAGAAGGTGTTAATTCTGGTTTAAATGTTTGGGAGGAATGTCCATTTAAGCCATCTTGGCTTGCAGATTTCTTTTTCTGGAGCTATGTAATTTCTAAATTAATTTATCTGGTAATTATCAGACTGTTCAGATTATCTCTTTCATTTTTAGTGAGTTTCAGTAGGTTGTGGTTTTCGAGGAATTGATTCATTTCATCCAAGTGATCAAATGTATGTGTGTACAGTCAATGCTAGTGTTTCCTTAATATCCATTTAATACGTGCAGGGCTTGCATTGATATTCCCTTTTTCGTGCCTACCATTGGTAATTTGCATCTTTTCTCTTTTTTTTCTCTGTCAGTCCTGTTAGGAGTTTATCAATTCCATTGATATTTTTAAGCAACCAGCCTTCGATTTTATTGATTTTTCTCTACTGTTTTTCTGTTTTCAATCCATTGATTTCTATGTCTTAATTATTTCCTTCCTTCTGCTTGTGTTAATTTTGTTCTTCCTTTCTAACTTCCTGAGGAGGAAGCTAAACTGATTTAAGATTTTTCCTTTTTTCTGATTAGCATTTGGTGCTAAAAATTTCCTTCTAAGTAGTTTGGCTGCATCCCCCCCATTCATTCTGATATGTTTATTTTCATGTTTATTTACTTCAGTGTAATTTTTTATTTCCTTTTAGAGTTCTTTTCTGACTCATGGATTATTTGAAAGTGTGTGGATAAGTTTACAAGTGTTTAAAGATATTTCTATTTTCTTTCTAATGCATTTCTAGTTTGATTACATTATAGTCAAAGAACATATTTTGCATGATTTCAATTCACTTAAGTTTGCTTATGCTTCTCATAAAACCAAAGATGGTCTTGGTGAATATTCTGTGTGCAATTGAAAAGATTTTTGCATTCTGCTGTTGCTGGGTGGAGTATTCTATAAATATCAATCAGATCTCATTGATTGATGGTATTTTTCAGTTCTGCTATATTCTTGCTGATTTTTTCTCTGTTAGGTATATCAACTACTGAGCATTGAGTTCTCCAATTGCAATTGTAAATTTGTCTTTTTCTCTTTTTCACTTCTCTCAGTTTTTGCTTTATGTATTTTGAAGCTTGGTTGTTCAGTGTATACACACTGAGAATTGTGTTGTCTTTTTGATGGATTGACCCTTGTCATTATGTAATGTGTTGTTTCTTCTTTGGTCTGAAGTCGACTTTATCTAATATTAACGTAGCCACTCTCACTTTATTTTATTAATATTTGAATGGTATACTTTTTCCAGCTTTTTACCTTTAACTTAACTGTATCATTATATTTAAAATGAATTTCCTGAAAAGATGCTCAACATAACTAAGCATCAGAGAAATGCAAATCAAAACCACAATGAGATGTCACTTACACAGACAGAATGGCTAGAATCAAAAAGATAAGAAATATCAAGTATTGGCAAGAATGTGGAGAAAAAAGAACCCTCATGTACTGGTGGTAGGAATATAAATTGGTGCAGCCACTGGGGAAAACAGTGTGGAGGTTGCTCAAAAAGTTAAAAATAGAATTACCATATGATCCAGTAATTCCATTACTGGGTATTTACCCAAATAAAGCAAAAACACTAATTCAAAATGATAAATGCACCCCTATGTTTATTGCAGCATTATTTACAATAGCTAAGATATAGAAGCAACCTAAGTGTTCATCAGTAAATGAATGGATAAAGATGATGTGTGTATGTCTGTGTATATATACATATACATGAGATCCTGCCATTTGTGACAACATGGATGGACCTACCAGGTAATATGCTAAGTGAAATAAGTTAGACTGAGAAAAACAAATAGCATATGATTTCACTTATATGTGGAATCTAAAAAACAAAACTAGTGAACAAACAAACAAACAAAAAGCAGAAAAAATAAATACAGGGAACAAACTGATGGCTGCCAGAGGGAAGAGGAGTGGAGACATGGGCAAAATGGGTGAAAGGAAGTGGGAGATACAGACTTGCAGTTGTGGAATGAATAAGTCACAGGGATAAAAACAAGCATAGGTACAGCATAGGGAATATAGTCAATAACATTGCAATAGTGTTGTATGGTGACAGATGATAGGCTACACTTGATGGTAGCATAACATACAGTTGTTAAATCACTATGTTGTACACCTAAAACTAATGTAACAGTGTGTGTCAACTGTACTTCGATAACAGTAAATAAATAAATAAATAAATAAATAAATAAATAAATAAATAAAATTTCTTGCTAATAGCATACAGTTTGGTCATAGTTTTTATTCACTCTGTTAATATGTTATTTAATTATGTATTTACATATTAGACAATGTTACAATTTTAATTTCAATTGACTAATAATAATTTTAAAACTCATAAGGAGAATGATATTCTATTTACTTACCCATATATTTACCCATTCCATGGCTCGCTCTTTATTCTTGATGTTCTAGGTTTCTTTCTATTATTATTTTCTTTCTGTTGGAATAATTTCTTTCCACAATTCTTTTAGGTCAGGTCTAGTAATAACAATTTCTCTTACTTTTTCTTCATTTGAAAAGTTTTTATTTCATGTTTATTCTTAAAATATATTTTTGGTGGCTATAGAATTCTGAGTTTATAGTTCTTTCTTTCAGCAATTGAATATATTTTGCCACTTCCTTCTGACTCCTATCATTTCTGATAAGAATTTCACTGTTATTTGAATTGTATTATTTGAAATGTGTTTTTTCCTTCTGGATCTTTTAGGTTTTTTTCCTTGTTTTTAGTTTTCAGAAATTTGATTATGATGTGTTTGGGAATGGACTTCTTTGGGTTCATCTTGTTTGTGGCTTCCTCAGTTTCTTGAATCTATTGTTTATATGTTTTACCAGATTTAGTAAGTTTTTCACCATTTTTTGTTAAAACCTTTCTCAGCCCCACACACTTTCCCCTCTTCTGGGACTCTGATGACACAAATGTTACATCTTATATTTTTTTGTTCCATAGGTTCCTAAGGTTCCATTCATTTTTTTTTCAATTGCCTTTTTGACTCTGTTCAGGTTCTGTAATTCCTATTGATCTACCTTCAAGTTTACAGAAGATTTTTGCATCTATGTTCATGAGAGATATTGGTCTATAATTTCCCTTTCTTGTAATGTCTTTGGTTTTAATTTTAGGAAATGTTGGCCTCATAAAATTAGTTTGGAAGTATTCCCTCTGCTTCTATATTCTGAAAGGGATTGCACTGGTGTAACTTCTTCCTTAAATATTTGATAGAATTCAGCAGTGAACCCATCTGGTTTGGGCCCTTTCTTTTTTGGAAGGTGATCAATTATTAATTCAATTTCTTTAATAGATATAGGCCTATTCAGATTGTCTATTTTTTCCTGTGTGTGTTTTGGCAAATTGTAGCTTTCAAAGAACTCATCAGTTTCATCTAGGTTATCAAATTTGTGGGCCTAGAGTTATTCATAGAATTCCATTTTATCCTTTTAATGTCAGGGCAATCTGTAGTGGTGTCTTCTCTTTCATTTCTGATATTAGCAAGTTGCATCCTTTTTTTCTTGATGAGGCTGGCCAGAGGCTTGTCGATTTTATTGAACTTTTCAAAGAGCCACCTATTTGCTTAATTTATTTCTTCTATTGATTTCATGTTTTCAATTTCATTGATTTCTGCCCTGATTTTAATTATTTCTTTTTTCTGCTTATTTTGTACATAATTTGCTCTTCTTTTTCTTAAATATCCAGCCAGATAAAGAAATCTCTAATTCTGTAAGATGACAGTGTGTTAACCACTTAACTATAGTTTAAAGATTAAAGAAAAAGAGCATTAAGAATATAGTTGATGAATACACAATATAAAATGAGATAAATTATGACATCAAAAAAATAAGAAGGGAGAGAATAAAGGGGTGTTTTTTTAATATAATCAAAGTTAAGTTGCTATAAGAATAATATGGACTGTTAATTCATAAGATGTTTTATGTAAGCATCATAATAACCACAGAGCAAAAGTATAGTAGATTCACAAAAGACAAAGAGGAGGGAATCAGGGCATACCATGGAAAATCACCAATTCATAAAAATAGGCTGCAGGAGAGGGAAAAAGGAATGATAAAACTACAAAACAGTCAGAAAGCAATTGATAGCATGGCACTGGCAAGTCCTTACATATTAATAATTATTCTAAATATAAATGGATTGAACTACCTAATCAAAGGGCACAGAGTGGCTGGATGGATTAAAAAATGAGACCCAACTATATGCTACCACCATCAAGAGACTCACTTCAGTTTTAAAGGACACTTTCAGGTTCAAAGTGAAGGGATGAACAAAAATATTCCATGCAAGTGGAAACCAAAAGAAAGTGAGGGTAGCTATATTTATAATCAGATAAAATAGACATTAAGCCAAAAATGGTGAGAAGAGCAAAGGAGGTTATTATATAATAATAAGAGGCCAACTCATCAAGAAGATAGAACTATTATAAATATGTATGCACACAACTTTAGAGCACCTAAATATATTCCACAAATACTAACAGATCTGAGGGGAAAAATAAACAATACAATGATAGTTGGGGACTTCAATACCCCATTTTAAATAATGGATAGATCATCCAGACAGAAAATCAATAAGGAAACACAAAATTTGAATTATTTTTCAGGCCAAAAAGACATATACAATGTGACCAATAGGCCAAAGAAAAACTCAAAAGAGAAATAAAAAAAAAATCTTAAAACAAACAAAATGGAAACAAAAAATACCAAAATTTATGGGATGTAGCAAAAGCAGTAATTCGAGGGAAGTTTATAGTGATAAATGCCTACACTAAGAAAAAAAGAAAGATCCCAAATAAACAACCTAACTTTACATCTCAGAGAAAAACAACAAACTAAGTCCAAATTAGTAGAAGGAAGAAAATAACAAAGATCAGAGCATAAATAAATGAAACAGAGACCAGAAAAACAATAGAAAAGATCAACAAAACTAAGAGCTCGGTTTTGAAAAAAATAAACAACAATAACAAAACTTCATTTAGACTAAGTAAAAAAGAGAGGAGTATCAAATAAAAAAAATTAAAAATGAGAAAGGAGACATTACAAATGATACCACAGAAATACAAAAAAAGTTACAAGAGACTACTACAAACAATTATATACCAACAAATTGGATAACTTAGAATAAACAAATTCCTAGAAACATACAACCTGCCAGGACTGAATCTTGAAGAAAGAGAAAAACTGAACAGATCCAAAATGAGTAAGGAGATTGAATCAGTAATAAAAATGATCTCCCAACAAAGAAAAGCCCAGAACGAGATAGTTTCTCTAATAAATTCTACCAAACATTTAAAGAAGAATTAATGACAATCTTGCTCAAACTCTCCCAAAAAATTGAAGAGGTGGGAACACTTCCAAACTCACTTACAAGACTAGCATTACTGTAACACCAAAACCAGATAAGGACACTACAAAAAAAGAAAACTAATGTAGATGTAAAACTTTTCAACAAAATATTAGAAAATTAAATTCAATAGCACATTAAAAGGATCAAACACCATGATCAAGTTGAAATTATTCCTGGGGTACAAGGATGGTTCAACATATATAAATAAATACATGTGACACATCACATTAATAGAATGAAAGGTAAAAATCACATGATCCCAATAAATGCAAAAAAAGTATGTGACAAAATACAAGTCTTCTATGATAAAAACTCCCAACAAATTGGGTATAGAAAGAACATAGTTCAGCATAATAAAGGCCGTATACGACAAATCCATAGCTAACATCATACTCAACAGTGCAAGGCTGAAAGCTTTTCTTCTAAGATCAAGAACAGGACAAGAGTACCCACTCTTATGACTCTTACTCAACATAGTACCAGGTGCCCTAGCTAGAGCAATCAGGCAAGTTAATGATATACAAGGCATCCAAATTAGAGAGGAAGAAGTAAAACTGTCTTTATTTTCAGATGATATGATTTTATATGCAGAAAATCCTAAAGACTCCACCCAAAAAAACCACTATTCTATACACACAAAAAATTACCTCGAACTGGATTAAAGACTTGAACATAAAACTTGAAACCACAAAACTCCCAGAAGAATTCATAGGTGGTAAACTCTGTGACATAGGTCTTAGCAATGATTTTTTTAATCTGACACCAAAAGCATAATCAACAAAAGCAAAAATCAACAAATGGGACTACATCAAACTAAAAAGCATCTCCACAGCAAAAGAAACCATCAATAAAATGAAAAGACAACCTACAGAATGGGAGAATATAATTGCAAATCATATATCTGATGAAGGGTTAATATCCAAAATATAGAAAGAAATGCAACCCCAAAGCAAACAAACAATCTAATTTAAAAATGAGCAGAAAATTTGAATAGTCATTTTTCCAAAGAAGACATACAGAGAGCCAATAGGTACATAAAAAGATGCTCTATATCATTAATCATTAGGAAAATACAAATAAACCACAATGAGATATCACCTCATACTTGTTAGAATGGCTATCATCAAGAAGACAAGAGATAAGTGTTGGCAAGGATGTGGAGAAAAGGGACCACTTGTGCACTATTGCTAGGAATGTAAATTGGTGCAGCCAGTGTGGAAAACAGTGTGGAGTTTCCCCAAAAATATAAAAAATATGATTCAGCAATTCCACTTCTAGGTATTGCTTCAAAATGAAAACACTAATTCAAAAAGATTTTGTAGTCCTCTTTTCCAGCTGGAACCATGGAGGGTGCAGAAGAGAAAAGAAGGTTCCTGCTGTGCCAGAAACCCTTAAGAAGAAGCGAAGGAATTTCGAAGAGTTGAAGATCAAGCGTCTGAGGAAGAAGTTTGCTCAGAAGATGCTTCGAAAGGCAAGAAGGAAGCTTATCTATGAAAAAGCTAAGCATTACCACAAGGAATATAAGCAGATGTATAGAACTGAGATTTGAATGGCAAGGATGGCAAGAAAAGCTGGCAACTTCTACGTACCTGTGGAACCCAAATTGGCATTTGTCATCAGGACCAGAGGTATCAATGGTGTGAGCCCAAAGGTTTGAAAGGTGTTGCAGCTTCTTCACCTTCGCCAGATCTTCAATGGCACCTTTGTTAAGCTCAACAAGGCTTCAGTTAACATGCTAAGGATTGTGGAACCGTATATAGCATGGGGGTACCCAGACCTGAAGTCGGTGAGTGAATTGATCTACAAGCGTGGTTATGGCAAAACCAACAAGAAGGGAATTGCCCTGACAGATAACACATTGATTGCCCGGTCTCTTGATAAATATGGCATCATCTGCATGGAGGATCTGATATAGATCATACTGTTGGAAAACGTTTCAAAGAAGCAAACAACTTTTTATGGCCCTTCAAATTATTTCTCCATGTGAGGGAATGAAGAAAAAGACCACCCATTTTGTAGAAGGTGGAGATGCTGGTAACAGGGAAGACTAGATCAATAGGCTTATTAGGAAGATGAACTAAAGTATCTACCATGATTATTTTTGTAATCTGGTCAGTTAATAAATGACTACTCTCAAAAGGAAAAAAAAAAAAACACAAAAAGATTTTGTACACTCATGTTCACTGCAGCATTATTTACAATAGCCAGTATATGGAACAACCTAAGTTGGATAAAGGTGAGTGGAATATTATTCAGCCATTAAAAAGAATGAAATCTTGTCATTTCATCCTTTTCATTCTTTTTTTTTTCATTCAACATGGATGGACCTCAAGAACATTAATTATTATGCTAAGTGAAATAAGTCAGACAGAGAAAGATAAATACCATATGATCTTCCTTACACATGGAATCTAAAATGAAACAAAGAAAAAATAACCAAGCTCATAGAGGCACAGAATAGGTTGATAGTTGCAAGAGGCAGGGATGAGAGTGTGGGAGAAATGGGTGAACTGTTTTGTTTTGTATTTAGTTTAAATAACTTGTGTAAAATTAAAAAAATAAATAATGATTTGATTTTCAATCACAGTAAGAGTTTAAGGGCTTTAGAAAACACTGTAAGTCTTAGTGATTGTAAACAGCTACTTAAAATACAATATTAGTTTTCCAAATTGATAATAATAATAATTAAATTTGACCATAAAAATCATGACTATTTCAGTAGAAAGTGTTGTAGTAAACATAACTTGAAATTTTGTATTTCACAAGAAAAATCTAAATAATCAAAAAAAAAAAAACAACAACACTCAAACAGCTGCAAAGGCTTTGGAGGTTATGTAATTTATGTAACTTCTGTTGGCTTTGTGGTTAAATACACAATTTCAGCTGATTTTTTTTAATTGTAAGGAAAAAAATCAATTCCTGAAGGAAAAAAAAGATTCCAATACAATAAAGTGGCAAAAGCATAGTGTTTTCAGGAAATCATGATGGAACAATGTCATGTGTAGAGGGGGGCAGGGAAAGGAACTTCAACTTATACCTTGCACCATAGACAAAAATTAACTCAAAATGGAGTCTATAATCTAAAGCTATAAAATGTATGAAGTAAAACCTAAAGCTATAAAATGTATACCAAAAAAAGATTAGTTAAATCCTTTGTATCTTAAGTTAGGCAAAGAATTTTTACATACTTCATCAAAAGCACCATCTGTAGTAGAAAAAAATTGATTAATTGAACTTCATCAAAATGTAAAACTTCTGTCTAAAAGGGCTAATATTATTTGATTTCAGGAATTACTAGAAAGCTATAATAATTAAA
This sequence comes from Mirounga leonina, assembly GCF_011800145.1. Classification (NCBI taxonomy): domain Eukaryota; kingdom Metazoa; phylum Chordata; class Mammalia; order Carnivora; family Phocidae; genus Mirounga; species Mirounga leonina. Next base: position 23,150,766 of record NW_023270451.1, read on the forward strand.
ATAGCATGTACTTATGTAAAAGTAGACAAATAGATCAATGGGACAGTATAGAGCAAGAGTTTGCAAATTTTTCTTAAAAGGCCATTTATGTGGGGGTGCCTGGGTGGTTCAGTCAGTTAAACTGCCGACTTTTGGTTTCGACTCAGGTCATGACCTTAGGGTCCTGGGATTGAGCCCGGAGGAGGGTTCTGCACTCAGTGAGGAGTTTGCTTCAGGATTCTCTCTCTCCCTCTGCCTACCCCCTTGCTCTCTCTCTCTCTGTCTCTCTCTCAAATAAATAAATAAATCTTTTAAAAAGGCCATTTATGTTAAATATTTTAGGCTTAGTGGCTAAGAAGCAAAATTGAAGCTTTTATGTAGGTATCTACAGAGCCATATGAAATTAAGCCATTTAAAAATGTAAAAGGTTTCTTAGCCTACAGACATTAGAAATACAGGTGGCTATTCATATTTGACCCACAGGCCATAATTTGCCAACCCCTAGTACAGATTCCAGAAATAAGCCCATATATATATATATGTATGTATATATATATATAAAGCCTATATATATTTATATATATATAAAACTCAGTTGTTTATATATATATATATATATGAACAACTGTTTGCTTTTCATTTATTTGTTTGTTTGCTTGTTTTCCAAAAATCATAAAGGCAATGCAGTGGGGAAAGGATAGCCTTTTTAACGAATTGTGCTGAAACAGCTGGCTATCCCTATGCAAAATCATGAACTTGAATCCACACCTCACTCTTATACAAAAATTAACTCAAAAGAGATCTTAGACTGAAAGGTAAAACTTAAATATATAAAACTATCAAAAGAAAACATAGAAAATTTTTGTGACCTTAGATTAGGCAAAATTTTCTTAGACAAGACACCAAAAGCACAATCCATTAAAGAACACAGTAATAAATTCGGTTCCATCAAAATAAAAAACTTCTGCTCTTTAAAAAGTAGTTCACACTGGTCAGAATGGCTAAAATTAACAACTCAAGAAACAATAGATGTTGGCCAGGATGCAGAGAAAGGGGAACCCTCTTACACTGCTGGTGGGAATGCAAACTGGTGCAACCACTCTGGAAAACAGTATGGAGGTTCCTCAAAAAATTAAAAATAGAACTACCCTACAACCTAGCAATTGTACTGCTAGGTATTTATTTATTCAAAGCATACAAAAATAGTGATTTGAAGGGGCACATGCACCCCAATGTTTATAGTAGCAATGTCCACGATAGCCAAAATATAGAAAGAGCCCAGATGTCCATGGACAGATGAATGGATAAAGAAGATGTGATATATATATAGGAGGAAAACAATTCAAATGACATCACATTTGTTGTTATAAACCAGGTTAGGAGGCCTGAAGAAAGTGGTACTGTATTTTTTAAATGCTGAAAGAAAAGAATTGCTAACCCAGAATTTTATACCAGGTGAAAATACTCTTTAAATGAAATGAAAATCAAGATATTCTCAGATGAAAGAAAACAGAGAATTTGCCACCAGCGAAGAATGAATGAAAAGAAAAGAATGGCTAAAGGAATTTCTCTAACTAGAAAGGAATAGATAAAAGAACCTTCAAACAACAAGAAAAAGGGAAGAAAATGATGGTAAGCAAATGTATGGGTAAATACAATAGGCTTTCCTTCTCCACTTGAGTTTTCTAAATTATGTTTGGTAGTTGAATCAGTAATTATAACACTGATATATACAGTGTAACAAAATATTTTTAAATTACATTATAAATGGGAGAGGAAAAAGTAACACAAAAGAAGGTAAGGTTTCTATATTTCACTTGAACTGGTAAAATGATAACACAGTAGACCATGATTGTTTACATACATAATGTAATGTCTAGAACAACCATTTAAAAAAGTATGCAAAAAAAGATGCACTCAAAAACATAAACTAAATCAAAATGGAATTCTAAAAACTGTTCAATGTATCTATAGTAAGACAGAGAAAAAATAGAGAAATAAAAGCAAAAGAAGAAAAATGAAATAAAAAAATAAACTTCACACTTTAACCTTAACATATGAATAATTTCATTAAATGTAAATAGTATAAATCTATCAATTGAAAGAGATTGGCAGAGTGGATATTAAAATACAACCTATTATTGTCTGTTTATTAAAAAAACTCACTTCAAATATAATGATACCAACTAGTTGAAAGCAAAAATATGGCAGAAGATATATTATGCAAACATTAATCAAAATAAAATAGGAATGGCTATATAATACCAGATAAAGTAGACTTCAGATCAAAGAACATTACCAGAGAGGGGGAGGGGCAGTTATACAGCAGTAAAAAGGTCAATCCACTAAAAAAAGATAGTAATCTTAAAGGGGTATGGGCCAAACAACAGAGGTGAAAATTATGTGAGACAAAATTGGATAGAACTCAAAGGAGAAACAGACAAATCTACAATTATAGTTGGAGACTGTAACACCTCTGTCAACAGCTGATAGAACAAGTAGGCAGAAAATCAACAAGATATAGAACTCAATGACGCCATCAACCAACAGGATCTAGTGGACATATAAGGAACACTCTTTGCAGCAAAAGCAGAATACACATACTTTTTCAAACGCCCGTGGAACATATATCAAGACAGACCATATCCTGGTTCATCAAACAAACCTCATTTATAGAACTAAATATGTACCTTAGAAAATAGAATAAAATTTTAAATCAATAATCTAAGGTTTCACCTTAAGAACTTAGGAAAAAAAAAGGGAGAAAAATAAATCTAAACAAGCAGAAGAAAGGAAATAATAAAGAGCAGATATTGGTAAAATAAAAAAATAGAGAAAATGAAACAAAAGTAACAACCATTAATATACAAAACAACTTGGATGAGTCTCCAGAGAACTACACTGAATGAAAAATGCCCAACTCAAAACTTTACATAATGTATTATTCCATTTATATAACATTGTTGAAATAAATTAATGAGTTTTATTTTAAAAATGAAAAACAGACTAGTTGTCAACAGGGGTTAAGGAGGGGATGTAGGCAGAGGTGAAGTAGGTGTAGATATAAAAGGGCAATATATAGGTTCCTTTTGTTGACGGAAATGTTCTATATTTTGATTGTATCAGTGTCAATATCCTGGTTATTATCTTATACTATGGTTTTGCAAGACATTATATTTGAAAGAAAATGAGTAAAGGACACATAGGATCTTCATCATTTTTTACAATACATGTGAATGTACACTTATGTCAAAATAAAAAGTTGAATTAAGAAGACATAATCACAATTTCTAAAACTCAATAATGATTAAACAAATTCCTCAATCAAACATAATTAAAAGATTTGAACATACAGTTCACTAAAGAAGGTAAAAAGTGCATGAAAACACTTTCATCATCATTAGTCATTAGGGATGTACAGATTAAAAGCACAATGAGTGGGGCACCTGGGTTGCTCAGTCAGTTAAGTGTCTAAAGCTTTGGCTCAGGTCATGATCTCAGGGTCCTGGGATTGAGCCCGGAGTCTGGCTCCCTGCTCAGCAGGGAGTTAGCTTCTCCCTCTTCCTCTGCCCCTTCTCCCCCCTGCTGCCCCCTTCCCCTCCCCAGCTCGTTCTTGCTCGCTCTCTCTCTCAAATAAATAAAATATTTTTTTAAGATTTTATTTATTTATTTGACACACACAGAGAGAGCACAAGTAGGCAGAGCAGCAGGCAGAAGAGGGAGAAGCAGGCTCTCTGCTGAGCAAGGAGCCTGATGTGGGGCTTGATCCCAGGACCCTGGGATCATGATCCAAGCCAAAGGCAGTCGCTTAACCAACCGAGCCACCCAGGCACCCCTAAATAAATAAAATCTTAATAAGTGAGATACCACTACACACATATCAGAATGGCTAAAATTTGAAAAACGACGATATTAAGTGCTAAGAGGGAGACAGAGCAACTTGGACTCCCATAATTATTGGTGAGAATGCAAAATGGCATAGCCACTTTGGAAAACATTTTAGTAGTTTCTTACAAAGTTTAATATCCTTATCATACAGCCCAATAATCATACTCCTCTGTTCACACAAAAATTAATCATGAATGCTTATAGCAAATTTACTTACAGTCACCAAAAACTGGAAATAGCCCAAATATCCTTCAATTTGTGACTGGATCATCAAACCATATTACATCCACCCAATGGGATACCATGCAGCAATAAAGAAGTACAAATTTCTGATACAATCATGGGAATGTATCTCAAAGGAATTGTGCTAACTGAAAGAAGCTAACTCAAAAAAACTAAAATACTCTATGATCCCATTTACATGACATTCTTGAAAAGGCAAAACTATGGGGACAGAAAATTCGGTGGCTACAGATGATGGGGACAGGGAAGGAAGTGTGACTTTGAAGTGACACAGGGAAATTCTGGGGGGCGGGGATAGAACTGTGCTACATCTTGAATGAGATGGTGGTTACACGAGTGTCAGCATCTGTGAAAATCGGAGTCGCTGGGGGCTGAAAACCAGGAGACAAGAACGCCATCCTTGGCTCTGCTCTTTTCTAGATATGTGACCCCAGACAATTTGCTCTCCTTTTCTGTGCCTCTTTTTTTCACATTTAGGAACAAGGAAAATGAACCATATGATCTCTAAGTTCTCTTCCCTTAAAAAAAAGTGTACTATATTGATATTGCAGTATTTTCCAACAATACTGCCCTGGGAATCTGGAATCCTGAATTTTAGACTTGACTCTGCCACTTTCCAGCTTTCTTCTTTCAGACACATTGCTCTACTTTCTGAGACTTCATTTATTCTACAAAATGAAAGTGAATAATATACCATTGCATATATATGCTGCGTCTATCCATTCATCTGCTGATGGACACTTAGGTTGTTTCCATGTTGGCTATTGCATGGCATGCAGATGTCTCTTCCCGATACTGATTTTATTTCCTTTGGGTATGTATCCAAAAGTGGGATAGCTGGATTATGATAGTTCCATTTTTAATTTTTTGAAGAACTTCCATACTGTTTTCTATAATGGCATACCAATTTCATTTCCATCAAGAGTGTACAGGGTACCCTTCTCTCCACATCCTCACCAATACTTATTATCTCTTGTCCTTTTGATACTAGCCGTCTATGATCATATGGATAAACCTGGAGGACATTACGCTAAGTGAAATAAATCAGAGATGAGGAGACAAGTACTATATGATGTCACTTAAATACGGACTCAAAAAAAGCTGAACTCATAGAACCAGAAAGGAGAACAGAGGTTGCTAGGAGGTGGAGGAATGGGAAATGTTGGTCAAAAGGCACAAACTTTTGTTCTAAGATGAGTAAGTTCTGGAGATCTAATGTACATCATGGTGATTTTAGTTAATAATACTGTAGTGTATACTTGAAATTTGCTAAGAGTAGACCTTAAGTGTTCTCACCACATAAAAGGTGACTCTGTGATGGATGCATTAATTAGCTTGATTGGGATAATCATTTCATAATGTATATGCATATTAAACCATGCTGTACACCATAAAAAATCACAACGTACAACCTAAATACATGAAGTTTTTATCTGTCAGTCATAATTCAATAAAACTGGAAAAAATAAAAATTAAATTAAAAAGAAATTTTAAAATAAATTTTTTAAAAAACAAGATGAAAGTGATAATATTTACCTTATAGAATTGTTGCGGAAACCACATTAGGTATTATTTATTAAAGTGGTTGGCATATCAAAGGTGAGTAGTAAGTCTTAGGAGGATCCACATATACAGAATTAAATGATCTCTAAATTCCTTTAGAGTTCCAAAAATCTATGTTGGCAACCAAAGTTAGCTCTTAAAATTATATATTAAAAAAGAAAGAAAGAAAAGAAAAAAAAGATTTTGCTGCAATTCTAACTTGAGCTCTCTAGAGGTCTCTATTACCAAACAAATCAGCATATCTTCTACTGTTGATTTTGGAAGTTTAGAAACTGAATCTATTACTCTCTTGTCAAATTCAATATTCTCCAAAGAGATTTCTTTGCACTTTGGAGGCCACATCATTTGATTTTCTGATCACGTCAATCTTTCCTCAGTCAGGGTACAGAAGACCCTTCTTCAAATGCTCATTAGCAACTTTGGACTGAGAATGGAGCAGATGTTATCTATAACCATATTATAATTTTTTAAAGGTGAATTTAACTGTTTCTCTATGTCAAAAGCCATTGGCCCCAGATATTACCCTGTTCCTTTCTAAACTCGGGTTATCTCTCAAAATAAACAGTGAGACCAAAAAATGGAGGGAGGTGGGAGAAGAAAGAAAAAAAAGAAAATCTGAAGGCAGTGTTTTTCTTAACCACTGTTACTCACAGCTATATATTTCAGGCTATTTCCACAGCACACACATGTATTTAACTAAAACAAACGTTTCACAAAGCAATAATTATCCTTACAGAAGGAGACAAACTTTTATATTTTCTCTTCTATTCTGTCCTATTCTTTTTAATAGTGCTTTTGACACACTAGTTAATTCCATGAAGGTTTGTAAAAACGCTGCCTTAAGGGGATGCCAAAGCTAAAAAGAAGTACTTTGGTCTCGTGTGCAATAATACTATTGGACCTCAAAAGACTTTGTGAAGTGACAAGTCAAGGAGGCAAAAATATGCACAATGTGATTCCATTTCTACAAAGAATGTGAGTAGACATGGATACTTACTTATTTAAAGGGGTTGGGTAGGATGCTGTGCCGGATTATGCCTTCTTTTCCGATTCAAGTTAAAGTTGGCTGTAAGGGAACTTCCGTAAGATTTGGAAGACAGAAGCAAAACAGCAGCCATTACTCTCAGAAAGGTACCATGGTCAGATATGGTCACGGATGGCGGGGGAGGTCGAAGCTCCCCACGCATCTGGTCTTTCTGATCTCTGGCCCAGTCTAACAGCAGCCCGGAGCTGGTTAGAAGAAGATGCTTGGCTCTGGATCCACAGAGATGAAGTTATGCAGAGGGGATAGCTTCCCATGGTCACCTGCATGAACTCATGCTCCAGAGCCCACACCACTGGCCGGACACACTTGGCTTCTCAGCTTTCCCTGCAAGTTCCAGGACTTGGCTTCCCCATGCTGTCGCTTCCCACACACTGTGCTCTGACTCCCCTTCCAGACTTTCCTCTCCTCACTCCCAGCATTTTTGTAAGGTCTGGTTCCTATAATAAATGTCTTCTTTCCACAATCGTCCTCATGGTTCTGCTTCCCTGACTAAACCCTGAATGACACCGGGTAAATATGAATCGGTTGGCAGTAGCTACATCTGAAGAGGAGAATAAAAGTGATAGGAAATATAAAAGATGATGAAAACTTTTCACTGTAGGATGTCTAAATCATGTAAAGTTTTACAATAGAGTATATTCATGTATTATTTACATTCTCAGAAGAAAGAAGGAGAGAAAAGGAAAAGAATGCTTTTAAGGTAACAAAGCGCACTCAGACACAAAAGTGCAAAATAGAAAATAAAACCACCATCTTCTAAACATTCCAGAATACACGTAAGTGACTTTTATATTCAGATAAGTGACTACAAAGGTGGAAGTGAAAAAAAGACAACTGTTCTAGACTTTTCACAAATTCAGTAGCATGGGGGGGAAAGTGGAAACCCTGGGCTAGAGCATGCTTCTCAAACCTCAAGGTGCATTCAGATCACCTGAGGATCTGGTTCAAAGGTTGCTTCGGATTCAGCAGGTCTGGGCAGGGCCTGATATTCTGAATTCCAAGTCCATTTCGAGGTGATGTTGATCGTACTGATCTATGGATCACACTTTGAGTGGCAGAGCCCCAGGAAACTAAAACGATGTAAAATCCAAAGCTGTGTGTGAAACTAGATTGGATATTGGAACCTAGGGCATGTGGGAGCAATAAAAGTTACTTGGAGGGTGATTAGGAAAATGAGAATGTGGACTGCATATTAGAAGATGTTATACAATTGAGGTTAATTTTTTAGTGAGATATTGTTCCTTTGGTTATATGGAAGAATGTCCTTAGGAAAGGCATCTTGAAGTATTTAAGGTAACATAGATGATGTGTGCAATCTAATATAATTGTAGAGATAAATTTTTCTTGTTAGTAATATATATATATTACAATATATTATCATTACTATGTATAATAATACTTATAAAATGTATATTCTATATTACATGTTATATATTTTATATATAATGATTTTATTTTTTTAAGATTGTGTTTATTTATTGGAGAGAGAGAGTGAGCGAGAGGGAGAGAACACAGGCAAGGGGAGGGGCAGAGGGAGAGGAAGAAGCAGACTCCCTGCTGAGCAGGGACCTGACTTGCAGTTCAATCCCAGGACTCTGGGACCATGACCTGAGCCGAAGGCAGATGCTTAACTGACTGAACCACCCAGGTGCCCCTATAATTATATATTTTATACCAAAATAAAATAAACTATAATACCGTACATATTTATAAATATAAGTAAATATGTGATATAATAAATAAAATATAATTAAAGTAATTTTATATATAACTATATATTATATATAATGATGTATAATGTTATATATTACTATGTGTATTGTAATTTATAATTTAGTAATTCTTTTTCCTTGAAAATACAGAAAGGCAAAGAAATAGAGGCAGAGAATGGTGAGTAAATGGCCCCAAGTATCCAGCAATGGAGGTGAGATGTGATGCGCTCGTGTGAAAATGACACCTGAGCCCTGTGCTCCTGGAAAACTGCAATAGTTAAGAAATCCTCTCATCCTCTTGTGTTTGGGGGGGGGGGGGGGTTTACTGCAAAGAGCCACCCTTCCCGCATAACTTAAGTAAGATTTGGAGATGAGCTCCTTGTTTACTTAAGACAAAGCCAGATACAGACCCTCCAAATTCCCATCCTTTGTCATAAAAGGTAAGCTGAATTCCTTGTCCCTACAGGACAGTTTGAAAAAATGCCCACTTACATACCTTGACCAAACTTCAGTCAGGCTCCTCTCTTTCCTCCAAAGCCCTGAACTTTGGCCCCTGCGGTGAAGCAAGCATTGGAGCAATTCCTCTTTAACAACATCTCCTGTTCTACTGTCATCCTACTCCCTCACTTCCAGTTTTTTTCTAGCCTTGTTTTCTTCTCGCCATAAAACAAAATTCCTTTCTGCCTGACCACTGACAGGCTTATAGATCTAATGGTGGGGAGCTTTGTCTTCCCCATTACGAAGTCTCCTTCCTCCTACTGGAATAGTCTTTTTGCATAAAGTCTCTACTTACTTAGGTCCAATTTTTTTTTTTTTTAAATTTGACAGAAGTGTGAAGTGGGAGAGATAGTTTCCTTGCATAAGTAAGAAGTGAGAGAAGGAGGCACAATAGGGAGTTGCTGGATCAGGGGAAATCTTGGAGCAGGGACTCAGGAGTCCCAGAGAGCTCCTGGTACAAGGGAGAAGGCACTTGATCACTGCTCAGGTGACTCTGTTTTGTGACCCCTCAGTATAATCTCAGAAATTACGTCACTCTTGGTGTGATTGTATATTTTTTGGAAGGGGGTAAAGGGGCTGATTTGCAGCAATTGGACAACGGCTATTAACAATATGAATAGCTACTAGTTACTGAACTCCTAGAATGTGCCATGAGCTAAACAATGAACTTTACATACCTTATTTCAAATCCATACAACTCTAAAAAATGGCCTCATTCTCCATATTTTACACCTGAAGGAGCCATGTCTTTGAGGCTATTAAATGTTGAAAGTCATAGTGAATGAGAAGTGCTTTTCCTGGATGCCAACTATGAAAAATGTCTTTGTTTGCTGTCTTTGCATCAGTGCTTATGCAAACTTCTCTGTCTAGTAGGTCCAGGGGGAAACCCAAGATCTCCCATCTGAAGCCATGCCTGACTAGTGCTCTTCTGCTCAGCAGAGATAAATCAATAAATTCTCGGTTTGTCCTACAGCCACCCTCGCCATGAGATAGGTCTCAGAACTCATCTCTCAGTATTGTAATTTATCAGAAATTCTCAAAGAAGGAAAAAGACCGGTCATGCCCTTCATGCAACCTAGATTTCAGTATGACTCTCAGAGTTCCCTGGCTCCAGTGCATTAGTTAGAATCCTTCTTTTCTTTTATGTTTTCATTCTTAAGGTATTTCCTGTATTTTTGAATTGATACTACATTTACATGGCTCTTAAATTGAAAGGTATAAAAATGAGCAGTGAAAAATCTCTCTTCTGCAAGTTTTATGCCCCAAATAGAAAAACTACTATTATTAGCTTCTTGTGTATTTTTCCGGGGCAATTTTATGCATATGCACACAAATAAAAGTATATATTCCTTTGCCATATTGTTTTACACAAATATTAGACAAGCTGTTGTGTAATTTCTCCAGATTAGTATGTTTATAGACCTTTTGCATTTTTAAGCAACTGTATGGTGTTCCATTTCATGGCTGTATTATAATTCATTTCATCAATTCTGTACATTTTAGGTTGGCTTTGGACATTTTGCTTTTTAATAATAATATCAATACTACCACCACCACTATGACTAATAGCAAGCACTTACCCTAAGTCTGGCACTATTTTCAACACTTAACTTATATTAACCCATTTAAGTCAAACCACAGCCTTATAAAGTATGTATTTTTGTTATTACCATTTTACAGATGAAGAAACAGAAGCAAGGAAAGTTCATCAGATGATTGGCCCAAGATCGTCCTGCCAGCAAGTGGTAGATCCGGAATAATAAGTTGGAGAAGGCAACAGGGGTCTGAAATGCTTGGTGTTTGGAGCCCAGTGAGGGGAAGGGAAGCCGTGGAGTAACTCCTACCCCCACACAGGAGAGGACAATCTACTTCCCAAGATGATGTTCATGTAGGCTGGGCATTGCCAGCTCTCAGGACCCAGCCCACAGTCTGGACATAGATGTGTTTAGTTGTGTCAAAGAAGAGCAGCAAATAAGAACCTCTCCTTTGGGATTTTGGGGGTAGCATCCTGGGATTCAAAGTAGAAAAACAAGAAAGGAAGTGCCTCAGAGGCTCACAACTCATCCATAAAAAGATATGGATGCCAGTGGAAAATATCTGCTGGGCACCAGCAGTCACTTCTCAGGAACACCACCTTCCTCTCATTATCCTTATCTTCTACTCCACACCATGGCCTAAATGGTGTCACTATTTGGCTCAGGTTTCTCCTCAGCCATGCCCCATTATCAACCTCAATTACTCTGGTATCTATTTCCATGATGGTCTTAGTCTGTTTAGGCTACTATAACAAACATACCCTAGACTGGGTGGTTAAATGACAAAGATTTATTTCTCACAGTTGTGGAGGCTGGGAAGCCCAAGGACAAGATGCTGGCAAATTTGGTGTCTGGTGAGAGCCGGTTTCCTTATTCACAGACTGCCTTCTTGCCATGTCTTCTCATGGTGGAAGGAACGAGAGAGCTGAGGTCTCTTTTAAAGGGCACTAATTCTACTTATGAGGGCTCTACCCTCATGACCTAACCTCTTCCCAAAGGTCCCACTTTCTAGTAGTTTCATATTGGAGGTTAAGATTTCAATACGAATTTTGGAGGGACACAAGCATTCAGTTCATAACAATGACCCTTCAAGCACCTTGAACTCCTGCCTTCTTGACCTCAATGATCTCCCTTATGCCACCTCAGTGGGACTGCTGCCAGCATATATGGTGCCTTTGTGCAAATTTGGAAGAGTCACAGTGGATGCATTCTAGATCTGGGATCCAAAAAAAGAAAGCTGCTCTTCTCTTTCCCATTGGGTCTGCACTTTTATGGAGTAACCATGAGAACAAATTTGACTCTGGCCACTTCTTCCATGTGTCACCTGGCAACACATTACCTCAGGCCTGCCCCTCACACCCAATAATTTCCTGCTCCAGGGCTTTTTTATTGATGCTATATCATGGGAAGGTGTAGGAAACTGCTGGACCTTCATGCATGTGTAACTCAGAAGTAGAGCAGTTATCACCCTATGGAGTAACCTTCACTAATATGAGATGGGAATCAATGGGTAAATGTTTCTTTCTTTAGGCACACAGTCTTGAGTTGCATTTTAGGCAGCAAACTGTCCTCATTTTCTATTGCTGCTGTAGCAAATTGTCACAAAATTAGTGACATAAAACAACACAAATTTGTTATCTCAAATTCTGTAGGTCACAAGTCCAAGTTGGCTTGGTGGGTTTCTCTGCTCTTCGTTTCACAAGAACAAAATCAAAGAGTCTGCAAGTCGAGACTCTTTTCTGGATGCTTGGGGAGAATCTGAATGCAATTCAAGCTCATCCAGGTTGTTGGAAGAATCCGGTTCATTGGGATTACAGGACCAAGGTTCCCATTTCCTTGCTGGCTGTCACTGGAAGGATGCCCTGAGCTCATAGGTGGCCTCTCCAGAGACAGTAACAGCATGTTGAACCCTTCTCACATTTGGGATCTCCCTGACCTCCCCTTTGGCCACATCCTAACTTCTTCTTTCCAGTCTCCAGCCAGGAAAAGTCCTCTGCTTCTAAGAAGACACATGTGATTAGATTATGCCCACCTGGATAATCCAAAATAATCTCTCTGTTTTAAGATCAACTGATTAATAACCTTAGTTACATCTTCAAAGTCTTTTTAGTGTAGTACTTAGATTAGTGTTTGGTTGAATAGCCAGGGGGTGGGTGCCTTGGGGAACATCTGTAGAATTCTGACTACCACATAACCAGTCATCTACAGGGGTGGCCATCTTGAGAACCCATCTTTGTATTAGCTCTTGATCCTTACCTGCTTTGATCTCACTGTCTCTCACCTCTGCTTCCTGGATCACCCTCCCCAGTAAAGTATTAGCATTTAAGATTTGTCTCAAACTTGCCAAGCGGGGAACCAGTCTACAGTATTACCAGTGGCCCTTGAAATCAGACCCTCAGGATGGGATTCTGAAACCAGTTCACTCACAAGTCAGATGGCAATAAGGACCCCATTCCTGGAGTCATATGGCACGGTGATAACTTCTGGAATGAGATACAGGTGGGACATAAGATTTTGGGGTTGTTTTGGTTTTAGCACTTGAATGAGAGTGAAATAATGATAATCATATGAATTGTGAAGAGGGCTTATTTTTATTTTGAGATCATTGAAGATTCACATGATAGTTGTAAGACATACAGAGAGATCCCGTGTACACTTGACCCCTCAATGGCAGTATCTTGTAAAACAGCCAAAATATTGACATTGATACAATCAAGTTACAGAACACTTCCATCACCACGAGGATCCCTCGTATTGCCCTTTATGGCCACACTCATTTTCCTCCCACTGCTTCAGGCTCCGCATCTCCTGGCAACCACCAATCTGTTCTCCACTTCTATTATTCTGTCATTTCTAGAGTATCGTCTAAATGGAATCACTTCAGGATGTGAATTTTGGAATTGTTTTTTCACTTAGCTTAATTATCCAGAGATTCATCCAATTTGTTGTGTGTGTCAATAGTTTGTTTCTTTTCATTGCTATGTAGTACTCCATGGAATGGATGTGCCATAGTTTGTTTAACCATTCACCCACTGAAGGGCAACTGGGTTGTTTCCAGTTTTTGTTACTGCATTGTGGTCAGGGAACATAACCTCTAATAACTTAACATTTCAGTTTTAAATTAAGTTTTATTAAAATAAATTTAATATTTAATATTTCAGGTGATCCCATGGGATTAAGCAGTCAGTCACACATAGGGGTAACCAACTCAATAGTACACTTTTTCCTGTTTCACTACCATTGTCTCTCATTTTTGCCCCCGGTCATACTTCTCGGTTAGGTATTGGCACATAAGGCTTTTCCTCAGGCTCTGCTTTCTGATAAACCCAGGCTAAGACAGGTGGTATTGAGTTAACCTCTTCCAGCGATTAGCCATAATCTCAGAACATGTTCTGTGTACTAGTGCTGATAGTCATACAGAAGATAGCTAGAAGCAGGGAAGCTATGGAGGACTCTCAGACATTAGTTTAGATGGCTTTGCTCTTGGTAATTCCTCAGGGCCCAAAGAATACAGGGAATAATTAAAGGCAAACTTACAATCTAGGAGAAAAGGGAGATGAATTTATAGGATGGGACAATGAATTTGGTAGGAATGGTGAGCTAAATAAAGAGTTAACCAATAAATTGTACCTTAAATTCAGAATACCACAGACTGTAGGGCTAGGATCTGTGTCTTATAAGGGCTTATTGTCAGATACTCATGAATGCAGAGAAGAATAAGAAGGGAGATATCATGTCTGGTAGAATTTTTCTAGTTTCAGAAGAGTGACTCAGGGTATTTCCAAGGCCTAGCCACCTTTCAACAGCAGAAATGGCCATGAAATATTTGAAAGTTCTGATGTCCTCAGAAGGACTTTAGAGGAGTCTGAGTATGTAGACTACTGAAGGAGGCAGGGTTGGAACTGACCTTGATAAGGTTTGACACTGTAGCAACTTTGTGACCTATGAGGAACACATTGTTTCTCAACAGGGGATGAGCCCGGAGCCAGGGAATTGTGCTGAATTTAAAGTATTGAGAGCCTCTGGATCCTTACAGAGAGCGGTGGGAAGAAATCTAGGGGCAGTCAAGCTGAACATGTGTGTGGTATATTGAATTTTCTCAACTCTAATAATATTTCACAAAAATGCCAAGTTGGAAGGCTTGAAAGTTACATATCAGGAGTACCCCCAAGGAAAGAAACCGATAGAATTAGCTAGGTTGACTCAGTCTGTCAACTAGATCTGCTACCTCACTCACAAATTAAAATCCTTAGATATAAGGAAGGATATGGCAGTTAAAGTATAAGATTTATATAAATTGCAATCCCCTTGATAGTATACACCTATATCAAACTATCACTAATGTCCTTACCGGTGCTAAATTGGGCGTGAATGGGTACCAATGGATTGCAGCACTAGAAACTGTACTTTTTGCTTTTATGATTGGTCAAGGCTGAGAAACAAAAATGCAGATGCTCTGTTACTTCACCAGGCTCAAATCTCAGATACTATATTGCCATTTGGGATGGAAAGGACATGCATTTGGGATGGAAAGGACGTGCATCCTGAAGACTGTACTATCTATCCGCAGTCATACATTAAGTAACTTAAAAAACTTTCACAGACATCCAAATGAGTGGAAGTCTGGCAAAGAGCTCAGTGCAAAGATTCAAAGGGACAGAAAAGTAGTGGAGTCTTTGAGTGGGGAAAGGGTAAATCTCTATAGGCCAGAACCCTACTCAGGGAATGGCAGAAACTAGTCCTAATTAATAAGGGTTCTGGAACGTACTGTAATGCTACATCAATGGGCTGTGGAAGGAGCTAGTACTTTCTCAGCAATATCACCTCCCGGTACTAAGGAAATGCATATAAGTGTACCTCTGAACTTTGGTTAAACTAAACAGAAAAACAATTCATTATGATATTATTATGTAGCTCACAGATCTGACAAGAAAGTGAAAGGCTTTGGCTCGGATAACAGGCGGGATTTCTGCTAGACAGGGAAGCGGATAACATCTCCACGGTTGTGCCACAGGACCAGTCTGTTAGGATCACTGTGGCTGGGCACCATATTGACTCTACCACCATGAATTATCTCTAATTTTCTTTGTCTTTGTATTTCTTTTTCCACATTCAAAATCCCAGATAAGGAAGGAAACACTTAGTATTCTTTAGTTTACATGTGAGATAAAATCTCTGCCTCTTACAAGGACTCATGTGCTGTGAGTTTTTCTGGTTTTGGTTTTTGTTTTTTTGTTTTGCTTTGCTTTACAATGTAAGTGGGCTTTATTTGCTGGGCAAAGATCACCTGCAAATGTCTGTTCTCTACCACCTCATGGGCTGCTCAATACCCCACATGCATTCTTCCTCCCATAATTGTACTTTTCTGGAAAAGTTTGGAGTTATTTCTTACTTTTTAAAAAAAATAAATCTTGTTTGTGTATCTATTAGAGCCTGAAGGCCTGAAGTTTTCTTTATGGGAAGGTTTTACATTAATGATTTAGTTTCTTGTTAATTTACATTATAGAAATTGTGAATATTTGACTATTGGTCCATTTCAATACTTATTTTTTTCTGTAGGTTTTTTTTTTTAAAGATGTATTTGTTTATTTATTTATTTATTTATTTATTTATTTATTTATTTAGAGAGATAGAGCAGTGGGGAGAGGCAGAGGGAGAGGAAGAGAGTCTCAAGCAGACTCCGCACTCAGTGTGGAGATGAGGCCGGACTCAATCTAATGACCCTGAGATCATGACCTGAGCCAAAACCAAGAGTCAGACACTTAACTGATTGGGCCACCCAGATGCCCATTTCTGTAGGTTTTCATAAGTGGTGTTTTCTAGAAATCTAACCATACCATCTCCATTTTCAGATTTATTGGCATAAAATTGTTTATAATATATTAATACACTGTGATTTACTTTTAATGCCTGGAAGATCTTAGGTGAGATCCACCCTTCTCAGCCCTGATATTTTTATATTTGTGCATTCTCTCTTTTCTTGATTAGTCTTGTTAGATATTTATCAATTTTCAGCAAATCAGTTTTTTCTTTTGTTGACTTTTGCTATTGGAGGCTTGTTTTCTACATCATTGATTTCTGCTCTTAGTTTTATTATTTCCTGCCTTGTACTTCTTTGGATTTACTTTATAGGTTTTTATCTTCTTGAGTCTCTGGTTTTAGCTGTCACATGTAAAGAGCTTAGAAGTTATCACCCTTATCCTTACAGCAAGGAAGAAGCATATATAAAGCTTGAACCACACGAACAACCAACTTCACCTAATTGATGATTTATACTCCAACCGACGATAGCAAAATATCCATTATTTTCAAGTGCAGGTGGAATTTACAGAGCTAGACCATATGCTGGGCCACAAAACAAACCACAATACACTTAAAAGGAATTAAATAGTTTAGACTATTTTCTCATTTATGGATTGCAAAAAAATCTAAGGCCAAACTCCATTATCCAAAAAGAGTCTCAAAGCTAGTCTCTCCATCCAGGAGAAGGACAAACTCATATTCCCTAGTTCATGAAAACAGTACCACCAGGAAGCTGTTTATCTTACTTATCTTATTACTTATCAGTCATCAGTTCCCTACAGTTACAGCAGCTTTCCTTCATACTCTCTTTATGACAAGGGAATAAAATAATAATTTCGCTCCCATATATAACCAAAGTAAAAGAAAATTCTGAGATGCGTAGAGGCTCCCTGCTGCTAGAGGACTATATAACACTGACAGCAACCTCCTAGTCACCCAGGACAGTGCCATGATCTCAGGTAGGATGTCTGATGCTAGAAGAGAGCCCCGGTAGGAAACAAATTAGAATCCATGTTACCAAATAAAGACTCTTTGAAACAAGGTCTGTTAGGCAGAAGCTTCCTACCCTTGAGGAAGCTGATAGGGAGCAGGGGATACCAACGTCCTTGCCCAAAATTAACATACTCCCAGTGAGGCCAAGGAAGAAATCCTCTCACTTTTGTGAGAAAAGTTAGAAGATGAAAGGTTAAAAAGAGCAAGATGAAAGTGATGTGGGGGACAAGAATCCTCAATCTTAGATAGTGATTGCATAACTACCACCCCACCAAGGGGAGGAGGGCAGGCCTCTTGCACAGATTTAAATTTTGAGCTGGTAAAATGTAAGCTTATTGGACCTAATCAGCGTGATGCAGAGAAGCACCAAGAAAAAGGTGGAGCGTTGTTGGAGATGAGTGGATGGTCCAGGTTCTGAAACAGAGAACGAAGGATAGGGGTAGAAGGAAACCTAGCTACGGCCTTATCTGATCTATGAAAAGCTGGAGAAGCTTAGGGAGGTCACTCGGCACCTCTTTCCCCCCACTATTTCTAAACCTTGAGTAGGACTTAGAGGAGACCTTTTAGAAAAGCAAAACCATGAACAAGAATTGCGCTAAGATGAGATCAATATGGCAGGGATTGATTTTCAGGTACACTCCATCGCCGTACTTCACCAGACTCCCCCCACCCAGACTGGATCTGGATGAACGCAAATGATTAACAGTCTGGTTTGATAAAGGAACCAGATTCTGGGGAAAAGGGTCAAAAAGGTAGAAATTATAAACTGCCGATTGGGAGAGGATAGGAGGAGAAAGATTTTCCCCAAGGATTACCAAGATTTGAGCCTATGGGATAGCTCTGTCAGCTAAGATAAAGGGCATAAATATACCAAGTAGATGTGAGGAAAAACTGAAGAGAGTAAATAAGCCGCTTTCAAATCCCTAAACTACTCTGGATTCATTTTGTGTTGGAAAATATGGCTCTAATCTGAAATATAGAACATTTCTTTACACTCTATGGGACTCTATGTATATGCTCGACAACCAAACAGCAAGGGTGTTTAATAACTGACTGTACGACCTCAACTTCCATTACTAAGGATGTTGTATTGGGCTAATTACCAAATATCGCCCAGAAAAATAATGAACATACATCTCTTTGAAAGTATATGAGATTTTCTGTTATTCCATCTCCTGACATCCTACATCCTACACTCAGTATTATTTTTTTTCCAAAACAAGTTATTGATCTTATTTTTCGATATTTAAAGACATGATTAGTAATATCTAGAACTTTACCAAAGTCTAGATTTAGGAATGAAGGTGATGTGGCAGAGACAGCTGGTTATCCACCAAACTCTGATGTCCCTTTTCCTGATAAGACTTGTGGCTGGGCTCCTGGAGGCACCGGTAGTGGGCTCTAACAAAGCAACAGGGTGGAGGGAACCTGAGTCTCCAATTGAGCACAGCTTCTGTTGTCTTTAAACCACTGTGGTATGGAACAATCTAGTTATATTGCCTCAACTTTAGACCAAGCTTATAAAGCAGAATTTAGTAAAAAGTCAAGTGGGAGTTTTAATTTTCTCTGATTTTTCATTTTGTAAATTAATAACCTAAATGGTTAACTTTGCTTTTCTCCCACTTAACAAAGGCATCACAATTTTTTCGTAGTTAGAAACTGAGTAGAGGGGCTAAGCACTTCTGTGAACCATGAGATCAGTTATTAAATCACAGAACCGTCAAATTATATAACCTTGCTGTAGGAAGTGATAAAAGAAATGCACTTCCTTCAGTGAGGAAGTGACCTGGTCAAGGTCTCAAATATTTGCTCAAAAATACGTATTAGAGTGTCATTATCTTCCTACCTGCCCCTACCAACTGCACAGACATGCAGGTATGCTCACACGAGGGAAAGCCCCCTATTTAGGAATCTTAAAGACAGAGAGCAAAACTTTCCACAAAAAGAAGGTCAGAGCTTGGGTGCCTGGGTGGCTCAGTTGGTTAAGCGACTGCCTTCGGCTCAGGTCATGATCCTGGAGTCCCTGGATCGAGTCCCGCATCAGGCTCCCTGCTCGGCAGGGAGTCTGCTTTGCCCTCTGACCCTATCCCCTCTCATGTGTTCTCTCTCTCTCATTCTCTCTCTCTCAAATAAATAAATAAAATTAAAAAAAAAAAAAAAGTCAGAGCTTATCATACAAATGAAAAGAATAAAAACAGAAAAAGAAATGTGGGCTTGAAGTTAAAAGGAGCCTGACTCTAGAGACCCCAAGTGCATTTTCCATTGGCTTTGTAAGGCTTTGTAAGGTCATAACTAGTCTCGTGCAATTTGCTGCTAGAATTGATATGTTTTTCTTCCTTACCATCCACTACTACAAAAGTGTCTGTAAGAATTGTTTGTAGGGCTGACCGAGTTTATGATTCAGAGAACTTCCCATGATTTGGAACACCATCATTGATTAAAACCTTCAAAAAGGCCAGAGTGTAGCACTCTGCGGAAGGTGCAGGGGAGGGCAGACAGCTGCATAAGGCACACAGACCTGGTGGAAGGAGGCCCGAGACCCAAGTAACCGTGGCCCTGAACACAGATGCCTCAGGAACAGGTGCAAGTGGCTGGGTGCAAATGCCTGGGAATGAGCGTAGGGAGGCTTCTGAAGATCTGATGGTATTATTATATCCTGCTCATTTTACCTTATTATCATATTTATTGTCTTGGATGTAATGTGCTGGTTTGCACCATCCAATCCCCAGGTTTTGATTTCTATAGAGATGATTATCAGGACATGCATGTGTATGTGTGTTACTCTACGGTAGCTTTTGGAAACCCTTCTTCTGACATGGATGTTATTTTTTTTTCTTCCTTTCAGTATCTTTTGAAGTAATTATGTTTTTCCATTGCCTTTTTGTGCAGCTTTCTTCCTTTAACACTAAGAGCTGAACAGCAGCTACCATTTTTGTCTTACCATCCTCCCACTTCAAAAGTAGAGAATTAAAAACAAAACAAAACAGGGGTACCTGGGTGGCTCAGTCGGTTAAGCATCCAACTCTTGATTTTGACTCAGGTCATGATCTCAGGGTCCTGAGTTCCAGCCCCTTGTTGGGCTCCCTGTTCAGTAGAGAGTCTGCTTGGGATTCTCTCTCTTCCCCCTCCCACTGCCCTTTCCCCCACTCAAGCTCTCTCTCTCTCTAAAATAAATAAATAAAATCTTTAAAAACAACAGAACAAAACAGGGGTGCCTGGGTGGCTCAGTCTGTCAAGCATCCAACTCTTCATTTCAGCTCAGGTTATGATCTCAGGGTTGTGAGATCGAGCCCTGTGCCCAGTGCAGAGCCTGCTTGATTCTTTCTCTCTCTCTCTCCCTTTGTCCTCCCCCTTAAAACAAAAACACAAAACAAAAACAAAAACAAAAAATATCCCCTGGAAAATGAAAAATCTTTAAGAACACAACACAAATAACAAATAGTTCACATGATTTAATAGTCCTCTCTATGTACATGACATTTTTCTAATGCTTCAGCCATGCTAACTCATTTAATTTTCAGTGCAATCCAGTGAGGTAGGATAGGTTTCCAAACTCGGAAACTTCCTGGGTAATATCTGAAACTCATACCCAAAAGGCAGAGAAAGACGAAGAAAGAGGCGGGCCACTCCAGATTGGTAGGTGACAGGTTTATAAACCAAGGGAACTTACGCACAAAGCTCATCTCAAGCAGCCACGAAAGTACATCTCCATGCCCACCTGCCAGAATCTTAATTATCTATAGGCCTTAACGGGGTTTGGTCATGTATACCCTCCAGATGGGCTCAACAACACATTGCTGCCTTAAGGTTATGTCCCTGAAACAGCTCTGGTTCTAAGAACAGAAGACAGAACATACTTTCCAAAGACAGGACGGGGTGAGGGGCCTCCTATCGCTTGGGTCCTGCTTGAGGGTCAACCAGCAGTCATGTCCTCTCAATGACCTCCTTCAACATGTAGGTGTTATTAATATCCTCAGTTTACAAATGAAGGATCCAAGGCAGAGAAGTTAAGTAACTCGCCCAAGGTCAAGTAAATGTTATCTGACCTAAATATCCTGGCCCAAATTCTAATTCTGAGAAGTCTATGCAAAGTGGGTTATAGCAGACTAAATGAAACCCCAAAGGAAGATACCAGCGCTTGCATACCAGGTGAAGCCCTTGGGTTCTGGCATCAAACATCCTGATTTAGGGACCTGGCTTTACTTTTTATAAAGTGTGAGAGCTTAAGCAAGTTACTTAACCTCCCTGAGTCTCAGCTTTGCTGTGCATCAACCTCCTGGATGATGATAATGATATCGGATGGGGAAGAGCCTTGCACATAGAAAGAAGCTGTATCCCTGGTGCTCAGCACATAACAGGTGCTTGAAAATTATTTATTAGGTATCAGTTGTTACAATAGAAGAGCATATTGTGATCTTCTACAATAGAAGAGTTGACAAGAGTGGCAAAATTGTCACTCATGAAAGCCAAACTTTATGCCTTTCTACTCTTTCAAAACACTCTCATTTCTCCAGCACTTGAGGTACAGCCTATGGATGGATCATATCCATTAAGCATAAAGTACACTGATATTGCTTTGATGATGATGTTAGAACCAAAAAAAAAAAAAAAAAAAAAAAAAAGGTCTCCCTTGTTCTCTTCTCCTGCCACCCGGTCATGCTCATTTACAGATATCCGAAGGTTTAAAGAATAGTTGGCAGTCTGTGAAGGGTCGTTAAAATA
The DNA here is from genome assembly GCF_011800145.1 of Mirounga leonina. NCBI lineage: Eukaryota > Metazoa > Chordata > Mammalia > Carnivora > Phocidae > Mirounga > Mirounga leonina. The sequence continues at coordinate 23,172,746 of NW_023270451.1, forward strand.
CTGATTTCTCCCATTTTTTTCCGGCCTTAAAGAATGTCCATCCATAAATTATACCTGACAAAATATTTGTATAACAAAAATTTATATCTGATTTGGAGAAAATGGCTTGAAAAATATATTCTGATTCTGACTTTAGGCACTATGGAATGATGTGGCCATTTCACACACATGCAAAAGGTAATCTAAAAGCTGTGAAATGTAAAGGGTCACCGAGGCTATGTATCTAGTAAATTCATGAATAGGACATGTTTTAGGAGTTGAGTGAATGTGTCAACCCTTTAGTTATCCCTTCGTGCGTGCATAAAATTCTCAAAATTCTATTGGAAAATAAATCCTTAACAATAAACCTTAGTGGTTGAAAATAAAAGTAAACCATATGCTTCCAAGAAGAGAGGGAAACATTTTCAAACTGTTAGTAAGCCAATTAAAATTGATTCAAGGAACAAAACTGTTTGAAATAATGACAGGAGTACTTTACCTTTTATTAGGGCTGGTTTCAAAGTTTCCTGACTTCCTGTATCTGATTTTTTTCTTTTGTTTTCTTTATTTCTGCTTCTCTGGAACTTTCTGTTTCTCTCTCTTTCTCTCTTTCTTTCCCTCCACTCCATCATAGAAATGAAACAGGAAATATATTCTTACTTGTTGGCTCTGTTGAACAAAATACGGATTTTTATTAATTTGTTGCCCTGAAATGTTTCAAAAGGATTTTTCTCAAAATACATATTGTACTTGTAACTCTTTCATCATAAAAAAAAAAGGTTTTCAGACTCTTAATGGTGATTAATCATCCCATTCAATGTGATCTTGTATGACCTTATTTACACTTGACAAGTTGTAATGTTAAGAAACTACTTGAACAGTTCAGCAATTTGGCAATCTATTTCCATCAACATGAGTCTTTAGTGAGGGAAAAAGCTTGACTTAAAAATAGTGGTGTAATATGAAGAATGTCAAAGTAATGAAAGATATACGTAGCTTTAGGCAGCTTATGATATTTTATCTTCTATTACTTTTAGCCCATGTGGTAAGAAAACCTAAATAAGTAAAGGTATGTGAGCAAGAGAAATTAAATATAATTTACTAACAAAAGATGAAAAATTAAATTAAACTTTAAAAAGGCTGAAAAAAGCTTATTCACTGTTTTTTTAAAGATTTTATTTATTTATTTATTTATTTATTTATTTATTTATTTATTTATTT